>NW_006777145.1:359564-386315 GCF_000442215.2 Lipotes vexillifer
TTAAAGGCAATTAGTTAATGAGCTTGAGATAATTGTTCATTAAATTGTAAGCACTAGTTATATTTAAAAGTGACTTTAACTAGTTGTACAACTCAAGAAATACCTAAGTACTAGCATACAGGATTCCTTCCCTTCTGAACTCCTACAACAGAAGATTTTCTTGTTGTAAGTTTTGCTGTAAGTTTATATACTTAAGATAAGGCATAGATCTCTCAGTGCTAAGTAAAGTGTCAGAGAAGCAGCAAAATCAGTAGTCATTTATTTAAGGAAAGAAGAAAAGAAAGAAGGAAGGAAGGAGGGAAAGAAGGAAGGGAGGAAAGAAGGAAGGAAACGGGAAAAGGAAGGATTTGAATGAAAGCATTATGGCATAGCCTATTTTACAACTAGATTACAAGAAACCACAACTTCTATTTCTTATGCATGAATTGATGCCAAAAAATGATGCTTATTAAGTATGTCTGATGCATTATTTAAATTGTTATTATTGAAGCAAAAATAGAAAAACATAGGTAGCTGCGTCATTTGAGATGGTGTCCAGAGACCTCAGTTAGATTCTCAGTTTGGCAGTTTACTAGGTGGGTGGTCCTTGGCATGATACTTAACCTCTGTGTATCTCAAATTCCACATCTATTGTTTGGGCATCATATCTGTCCTGCAATCATTTTGTGACAATGAAATAGGGTATCTATGAAACTACTTAGCAAAGATCCAAGCACATAGTAAATACTCAATAAATGTTAAGGTAATGTGCATTTAAAAAAATTTTTTTTTCTATTCTTTTGTCTTTGGCTGTGTTGGGTCTTCATTGCTGCACGCAGTCTTTCTCTAGTTGCGACAAGCGGGGGCTGCTCTTCATTGTGGTACGCGGGCTTCTCACTGCAGTGGCTTCTCTTGTTGCAGAGCACGGGCTGTAGGCACACGGGCTTCAGTAGCTGTGGCTCGCAGGCTCTAGAGCGCAGGCTCAGTAGTTGTGGCGCACGGGCTTAGTTGCTCCGCTGTATGTGGGATCTTCCCGGACCAGGGCTCGAACCCGTGTCCTCTGCATTGGCAGGCAGATTCTTAACCACTGCACCACCAGGGAAGCCCGGTAATGTGCATTTTAATAATACTCCACTTTCCTTTTTTATTCACATTTTAAATTTGTAGAAAAGTACATATTTTCAATAATAAATATCCACTTTAAAGATATGCACAACCTCTCATAGGTGGTCAGTAGGCATCATTTTTTAGTATCTTTGAAATTATTTTTCCATTACAATTTGCCTATATATTGTCCCAATATATATTTATTTTGAAAGACTTATTGATCCACCGTCATCCTTTGCTGTGGCAAATATATGTAAAAAATTGGAAAGTAAAATTATTTTTGTGGACATCAAGGTCTAAGTGTTTTGTAGTTTCCTCTGGATGAGATTCTCAATTCAAAAATTGATATGTAATTGATAAAAAACAACATAAACATTAAAATATTGCTACTATATGTTAAATGCAAAAGGTAAATTTTGTTGGAAATGTGTCTTTTGTTGACATGGGTGGGGCTGGATTATCAAGGTTTGATTGAGGGAGCCTTCCCTGACATTCCTATTTTGAACTGTCCTTTTGTTACATACACCAGAGGTTCCCCTCTGTAGAGCAACTCACCATAGTTACATTAGGAATGAGGGTACCTTCTTCTTTCCAGAAACCGAGGATAACTGGTTATGAAACAGAAAGTGAAGGGGGAGATCCTCCCAGTCACTTTCTTGGACAGTTTAACATTAGGAAATATGACATATGTTGAGGATACGGAAATTGGTTCCCCACGAATTATCTGTGCACATTTAACCTTGAGGTGCGGGCAGTTGTGAAGAGAAATCAAAGATAAATAAGACAAGTAAGAATAAAAACACAGCATCTTGCTTTTGTATATTTTTGTAGCATTCCTTTTTTCAAGCATAAACATGCTAGTAGTAGAAATTTCTACTGTATAGTAATTTTTAATGGACAATTGAGGTACAAACAAATACATTTAAACCCAAGATTCTCTGAGAAACACTATACTTTGTGTATTACACTTTTAAATGTATTGTTATGAACATATTTTCATTTTAAGCATTTTTCATTATATAGTGTATATTAGTAAGTAGATTTTCTTTTCCAAGCTAAGCCTTTAAATCTCCATATTTCTATGCAAGAACAAAATTTTATGTTTCTCTTCATTATAATTCAGTTCAAAATATATTCGAACTCCCCATGTGATTTATTTGACCCATAAAATTTGTACAAATGTGTTATTTTCCAAATAATTTAGGTTTCTTTTTAGGCAGCCCTTGGTATCTTTTTGTCTTTTCTCAAACAGCAGCAAGACTGATACTATTAATATGTAAGTCAGATTACTACATTCCTCAAAGTTAAGACAACATAGATTTTTATAACACACTATTATTTTATGTATGACTAAGTTAGAAAAAAAGTTACCCACTAACACAACATTGATTTCTAGACATGTCTTTATTTCAGTGATGTTAAAATGTGAAAAACAAAACCAAAGCTATGCCTTAGAGTTGATGAAATGTATTATTGTCTCCTCAGCTCAAAACTCATGACCTTCAACCTCTTAGCAGAATCCATAGTGATTACAACAGCCTGCAAAGCCCTCCTGTAATCTACCAAGTCCCCTCCCTGCCTTCTTACCTCTCTCCCCTTATCTCCTGCTACACTCACTCCTGCTCATATAGCTCCTGTCTCTGTGGTCATTCTGAACTTGCTGTGCTCAAAAACCCTGGACATACTCCTACCTTGGGGCCTTTCAAATATCCTATTTCTTCTCCCAAATGTTGATTTTCTCCCTGCGAAATTACCTCATGGCTTACTCTCTCTCCTCTCTCAATCTTTACTCAACTCTCATCTTCTCAGTGAGACCTTTCCCAACCACCCTCTTGAACTTGCTAACACCTGTTTCCTCTCCCACCTTCCTGATCTTCCTTCCTGTTTCCTTTCTCTCCATTGTACTAATCAGAATTTAAGCTATGACAGAAAAATCCTACAGAATATCTCCCAATTAGTATTTTCCCAGTGGAATACCTCTTCATTATTAATACCTAGACTTCACAGAGCATTTTAAATGCAATATTTTTTTGGCCAATGTTTAAAAAGAAAAAAAAAAATTATTCCCACAAGTCTAAACACAGCATTTTTAACAAAACAATGTGCATGAACAGTCTTGAGTCGTATTCCTATTACAATTGGTAAAACATAAAAATTTTAAGAAGTGAGAGTTGAATGCCAACTAAGGAGACACACATCATGATACTACACAGCCAGAAGCCAGAATATTTGTTAATAACATCATCAACTTTTTGGTGAGCGAAAGCAGTGTTTCAAGTGTTTCACATCCCGATGTAAACATTTGTCATTAATATTTTAGGCATTTGACTGTATTTTAATTATGTTGGGGGATAGTGGTTGGGTTTGGGGACTGTCAGCTTTGAGTGGAACCTGGAGCAGAAAAGGACATTATAGAATATCTAGATCAAGAGACAACCAGCGCTGCCATTGGATTCTATGGTCCTGCAGACTCTGTGGTGTTGGAAGTGTCTATAGTGGGCAAGGAAGCAAGGAAGCAGTGTGGAGTCTATGGCAAGCTCCAGTGGGAGAATTGCCACAAAAACTCCTGGGATTCTGGAGTAAGACTGTACCATCTATCACAGAAGTTTGCATGCTATTTGAGAAACAGCTTGTGGCGTGTTATTAGGCCCTGGTAGAAATGGATCATTTTACCATTAGGTACCAAGTGACCCTATAGCCAGAACCTCTCATCATGAGCTCGGTTCTGACATACCCACCAAGCCATGAAGTTGGACAAGTCCAGCTGCTGTCCATCATACAGTAGAAATGGCATATCTGGGATGATGGACTTATTAGAAGGATCAGAGGGCATGTGGATGCTACAAGTCACCTTCCACAGTTGCACAAATGCCCCCTCCCTGGCTTGCACATTTAAGGGAGTTTTGTAAGAACATTTGAAGGAGGAGGAATAAAAGTGAGTTTGGGGCTTCCTTGGTGGCGCAGTGGTTGAGAGTCCGCCTGCCGATGCAGGGGGCACGGGTTCGTGCCCCGGTCCGGGAGGATCCCACGTGCCGCGGAGCGGCTGGGCCCGTGGGCCGTGGCCGCTGGGCCTGCGCGTCTGGAGCCTGTGCTCCGCAGCGGGAGGGGCCGCAGCGGTGAGAGGCCCCCGTACTGAAGAGAAGAAAAAAAAAAAAAAAAAGTGAGTTTGGCTTACGAATGGATTGGCTTGATACGTGGGTGAAGCTGAAAATAGATAATAAATATGTTACAGCCCCATTTGGAGGTACCCCTGAGGACAGTGGATGGGGAGGGAAAATCCTCCCAGTGGGTGGAGCTTCCAGCAGGGTACCTACTCATCTACTTGATATGGAAGGAGTAGTGGCCTGAGGAGACTGTATACTGATTCCTGGGCAGTGGCAAATGGCCTGACCCTCTGGTGGTGGGAGGTGGGAGTGGAAGACAAGACTCTTTGAGATAGATGCATAGAGATGGACATAGGAAGGTCGGCACAAATTGTGAAGATGTTTGTATCATCAGTTAATGCCTAACAGAAAGTATCTACTTAGAAAAGGCACTGAAAACTCACATAGACAACATTACTCTACCAGTTAACAATTGGTCACTCAGAACCAGCATGATGGGCATATGATTAGAGTGGCACAGAGGTGGAGATGGAGGCTAGGTATGGGTGCAACAGGATGGACAACCCACCACTAAGGCTGATCCAGCTCTTTCTGTCTCTGAGTATACAATTTTTCAGCAAGAAAAATGAACATTGAGCCCAAACTCTTATATGGCACTTTTCTTCAAGGACACCATCTGGCCACTTGGTGCCAATGTGACGCCCTCAGGCTCCTCCCATCTTCAAACAGTCATTCATCTATTTCAGGTATAGATTTGCTTTTCTTGCCTGCAGTGTCTTAGCTATGACTGCTATCCAGGTACTTATAGAATGCCTGATCCATAGCTCAGGAATCAGTTCCACACAGCATCCAACCAGGGGAACTTTACAGTGAAGGACGTACAGGAATGGGCTCATGGCTATTGGGTCCACTGGTCATATCATGTACTAAATCATCCAAAATCAGCTGCCCACCCCTAGAACTCTAGAACAGCCTTCTAGCTGTACAATTGAAGTACTAGTTCACAGGAAACACTCCAAAAAGATAGGGTGCTATTCTTTAGGATTTAGTATATCTATTAACTCAGAGACCTTTATACGGCACTGTGTTCATTCAAGAATAGGTACATGAACCAAGGCATGGAAGCAGAAATGGCTCCATTTACCATCACCTACAATGAGACACTAGGGGATTTTGTCCTTACTGTCTCTTTAACTCTGAGCCCTGCTGGGTCTTTCTGAAAGAGCCTTTTCCCAAAGTTAACATTTTGTAAGAAAGGATAACTAATCATTACCACCTAGTCTGTCGTAATATGTGAATAGCACTTTCATGATCACCATAATGTAAACGTATTTAATTATGTTGGGGAGTAGAGGGTAATAAAAATATGGGAGTGTATGTGAGTGAGAGCTCGTGTGTGCATGTGTGTGTGTGTTGACTTCCATGGAGAAGTCAACAGGTTAGACCTAAAACTTAAAAAGCAAGTAATAGTGGTAAAATTATGATACGAAGGAGAAGACAAATAAGAATATTCAGCTCAAAGAAATGGAAGTGATTGTTCTGGGGAAAGAAAAAATGATGTAGAGTGAGATTACTCTTTGTTGTCAAAGAAGTTCTTAAATGCGTGTGTGTCTATTTATGATTGAAAACAAAAAAGAACAAAAGAAAACCTGATTGCCTCTTGAGTAATATGAATACTTTAGGATGATTTTATTTCTTAATTCTCACCCCACTTCTTCTTAGAATATCATTTATCTTCTGGTTCGTGTTTAACTTTAAATTTGTAATGATTTTATAATCATATTAATAACATTTTAGACATAGCAACATTTGTTTATTCTCTCCCCACTTCCTCCTCCTTCCCCCACTTCCTTCTTTCCTTGTCTTTTTCCTAAATTTAATTTTCTCATTTTCCAGTTCTTTATTTTGTCTAGCTGGACTAAATCTTTGGAATTTTTAATAGTACATTCAGGGAAGACAAATGGCCCTTGCATCCTGGGATAAAATTCCAGAGACAGTATTATACAAGGCTATTATAGCATAAAAAGTGCTATATTTCAAGTAAGTGCTTTGGTAATTGGTGTTAGATGAGTTGAAACTTATTTTCTGTGATGATAAAGGCATTGATGTTGAATATGTATATGAACAATTAGAATAAAATAGATTCGCAAAATATGAGTTGAAAAAGCAACATTTTTTTTTTTGCGGTGCGCGGGCCTCTCACCGCTGTGGCCTCTCCCGTTGCGGAGCACAGGCTCCGGACGCGCAGGCTCAGCGGCCATGGCTCACGGGCCCAGCCTCTCTGCGGCATGTGGGATCTTCCCGGACCGGGGCACGAACCCGTGTCCCCTGCATCGGCAGGCGGACTCGCAACCACTGTGCCACCAGGGAAGCCCATGTGTTTGAATATTTTAAACATATCCATAAAAATGTGAAGTATCAAATTTGCCCAAAATTTACCTTTGGATATTCTCATTGAAGAAAATGTTCTCCGTCATTGTTTAGAGATAGATGGTATTGACTATTCAATCTACAAATGACCCAACAAGTTACAATCTTTACAGTACAGATGAATAAACAGAGGCTAGAAAGTTAAACATATACTCAGTGTCATACAGCTAGTAGAGGGGAGGTGAGATTTGAATCCAGTTCTAACTCGCACCCAAGATACTCTTATCTTACTGTCATCTATACCAAATCCTTTCTTTAGGGGACCCAGTGTTAAAATCTGAGCTAGGGATGGGAAAGTCTGGGCAGACACATTCCATGTACAGGAGAGTCTTATGTTGAAGATTACAGTAGGGGTTCTGGGAGAGAAGAATAGAACTCTAAAGAGGTCATCACTCAAGTGAGGGGGCATATGGTAAAATACAACAAACCTGTGGACACAAGGTACTTACCTTGTCATTTTCTCATAAATGGTCTTTGCCATGGCTTTCACCTGTGTGACACCCCGTCTTTTCTGTAACTGCCTAGGCGTCTCCTGTTTCTCCATTAAGGCCTTCTGAAGTTTCTGCTCTGCTGGAATGCCTTCTCTGACCTACCTCCTCCTTCCTCGTAGCCCCCTGGTGCACATCACAATGTGATGCCATCATCATCTTCATCACCCAGTAACTTATATGATAATAATTTATTTGCATGTCTAGCTCCACCCTGGATTGTAAAATCCTTGAGAGCAGTGTTTATGTTCTTTAAAACCATTTCTCTACTCAGCCTAGCTGAGTATCTGGAACAGATACTCTTCCACATGTGTAATATCTCTGAGCCTAACATTTGCATGTAACCAATAGTAGAGCTGGGATTTGAAGCTAGCTCTAGTTATTACATGAATGATTGAATGAATGATAAACATATTCCCTTGCAGATTTATGTGGGCATTGGGGTTTGGGAGTATATTTGAAATATTTTTTCTTGTTTTGATATTTTTTACCCTGGAGAAAAAAATTTGTGTTGTTTCACAGGATGGTAGATTATGTTTCAAAACTCAGTTGATAATTTAATGTATGACAGCCTATCATTCTGTAACTTATTCTTCCAGAGCTAGTTGTGTTTTATCATCTTGAATATTCAGACCTTACATAGAGAACATGAGGTATTGGGCTATTAGACTTGGGCCTAAAGGATGAGCAGCAAATTAGCATGTCAGGGTTGGGAGAACTGCTCCCCCACCATGAGACACTTATGGAAATTTCTACTGTTCTTAATCTGCAAGCTCTTAAAATTACAGAACCAATTTTCCTATTAGACCCTTCGACATAATTGAGTGAAAAAGAAGTAATTGCATTCAACTGATAGCAGAAAATGAGCCCCAGTTGATGACTCTCCAGAGGTGTATGTCTGAATTGTCAGGGTGTCATGGTGCCACCAATTGTTCTTTGATCAATCAGTCTGAAGGAGAAGACACAGGGTTTGCTTTGGAGACTTTTTTTCAGAAGAACTGATTGCTTAGATATTTGAGAAGCAATGGTGGGAGAGTATGCAGTTTTTCCTCCCAGGATGTGCTATCCTTCCCATGGGCAGTCATTTTTATTCATGTTATAGAAACACAACCACAGACTCTAAAATGTTTGTTCTAGGAAGTTATTCAATTCTGCAACAAACCAACATTTCTACTCTCTCCTATAAAGATGTCTCAAACATGCTTTTTGTCCCTCACACCTAATTTATGCAAAGGATCTCTTGCCCTGGGAGCTGCTCTGTTTTTTAATGAATTCACTTAGATGACAAGTAAATGTGGCAGGTGTTTCAGGAAGCACATATAGCAGTTCATCCAGGGATAGTTTAAAATTCTTTCACATGTATAATATCTCTGAGCCTAACATTTTGGTTGAAATGTGTAGAGTTTGTTTCCTTTTTCATCTCTTTCCATATGAAACATTATCTTCCTAACTTATCTTGAACCTCATTGCTGGGCTGGGAGTAAAGAAAAATTTAGTTTGCTCTGCCAAAAAATGGCCACTTGACCCTGCATACATCACTGAGTAAGCTTCTCTGTGCCTCAGACTTTGAACCTGTAAAATGAGTTGGTGACAGTGGGGGAAGTAGGTTGGATGAGATGATTTCTCCATGGCCTCAAATACCACTTCTGTGCTTAACACTTCTGTGCTTACACATATGGATCCTCAGCCCAGTTTCTGAAGCACAGATGGACATCTTCGATCAAATATTCCACAAACACCTCAAGACCGGCAGGCAAAACAGCCAAGCATCTTTCCTGTTGTCCTCTGTGTTTGTGAATAATGCCACCAGTTACCCAGAAAGATACTTAGACTTCATCCACAGTATTACAACAACATCACCTCTCGCATATCAGTCTGTGTGATTTTGCCCTAAATTTCTCCTCACTCACAGCTCCTGTGTTAGATTGGTAGTGATGAACTTAGAGTGGAATCATTGTTTAATAAAGACAATATTTCATAATACTTCTGGATATATTTCCTCTTTGAAATAGCTACAACTTTTTGCAGTTAAGACCAGATCATGAGATTGAAGTAAGATGTTAGAGGGACATAACATAGGGAAACAGTGGCGAGAAAAGAGGGCATAGAAAGCTGTCTTCTGCCTTGGGTGTCAGCCAGGGAAAGGGGAACTGAATGGCTTCGGAGGAGCATTATTCTCCACTCATAATGACATAGCCTAGGGAAGTTTCAAATTGCATTTAGCAAGACATCAGTGAATTCCTATGCGTGGGATGTAGTTTACATGAGACTAAAGAAGATATCTAGATGGAGTTAAGTGGACTCCCAAACAAGTGGAGAACTGGGGTTGAGATGAGAAGGACAGAGGGGCAGGGACTTGGATCTAGAACTAGTAGCTATGGCAGAGATGTCAACATTAAGTAGAATGTAAACACAATCAGGCAGGGATTTCTGCCTCTTTTGCTTATTACTGTATATTTCCAGAACCTAGAACACTGCCTGGTATATATTAGGTACTCCTAAATGTTTATTGATTAAATAGCTATGACGAGATACCTAAAACACCACCAAGATACCTAGACACCACCAATTGCACTTCTGCAGACATCATTACAGGATATCCAGAGACCAGATAGGGTGAGGGGCATCTCTGGGAGATAGAAAAGGCATCTGATATCAACACATGGGTCTGGAGGTGAGGCCAGGTTGGTATGTAAATAGCCCATTCCCACCTCAAAACTTAGTTCCTAAGTTAAGGGCAGGAAAAAAGGAAACAAATTCTGAGTTCCTTTGTGATTAAACTGATAAAAGAGATTTTAAAACTATAGCAGAGCATAAATTGTCCTTCAATGACTAATTTAATTCCTTTTATTTCTTGAGAGAACATGAAGTCAGTTACAGAAAAGGGAGTTGTAAGTTATGTCTTGGACCTCACTGTGATTCCTATCATCTCCTGACTGCTCTCTGCTGCTGGTTTTGTTCTTTTGTAAAACCTCTTTAATGGCTCCACATATCATGGGAGAAAGTCGAGTTCAGAACCCAAATGGCTTCACTATGTATTCAATCTTACCTCTTGTCCTTCTCTGTCTCTTTTGCATTCTCTATTTCAAGGCCACAACATTAGGTATTTGCCCTAGGGGAGAGTGACTGCAAATAGCTGGTCCAGTTAGGGGCACACTTTTCTGATTCACCTCATTATGGGCTAGTGATAGCCAGCTCTCCATTGCCATCACCTACACACCAACTCTCTCTCTCTTTCTCTCTCTCTCCCCCTCCCTCCCCACTCCCCCTCTCTTTCTCTCCACACACACAAACCAAATCCCAAGTCATGTGGAACTATTCATAGTTTCACCAAGTCCACAAGCCTTTAGTTATACTAGTTATCCACCCATCACCTCTTCACTCCTCGCTTCTACTTCAATGAACACCTATACATTTAAAAACTTCCAACTAATGTGGAATTTTAGTACCTCCTCTCTGAATCTCTCCCTTTCCTGTGCATGGTGGCAAAATTAAGTATTATTTGTTGTACAAATAATTAGCATTGTAATGTTATTTGGAGTCATGGATCGTGTTTTACTCATCTTTGTATCTCTAGGACCTAGTACGATCTTTGGTCCATAATAGGACCAAATAACGTTCTTCAATGAATGTTCTCTGCAGTTTCTTCCAGCTCTAATGAGCTGAGATTAAAAGAGTAATGGGTTTTACAACTAGAAACACAATTGGATTGAGTTCCTAAAGCAACATCTTAGACCTCAGATTTTACCTGATGTTGATGAAATTTCTCTCAGCATTTTCTAGGCCTGAGGTAAATAAAATTAGTTCCAATGTTAAGATGTGATACAGCATGTGACTAGATCTGAGTTTTGACTCTCATCTTGGCTGCAACCTAGCTATGCAACTCTGGGAAAGTCACTGGATATTTTTGTCTTCAATTCCTTCTTTCATTTAAGGACAAATAATATCTATCTTCAAGTGATGGTTTTAAGTAAAAAAAAAAAAAAAGTGCTAATGTATGTGGCGGCTCTTTGGAGATTGTAAAGCAATATTCTTTCTCAGGATAATGCATTTGGGGAAGTTATTTGTCGCCTTTTTACTCCTCCTTAAAATAAGAAGCAGGAAAACAAATCCTAGAATAGAAATTGAAGAGTATTGATTGGGAGAATAAAATAAGAAACATTTTTATAATAACTAGTGCTGCAATCACTAAGATTGGCTCTCATTTCGTAATGAAGTGTGATTCTGTGAAATAGTAGTTAGCTAAATGTCAAATGAAGGTTATTCCATTAAAATGCTCTTCTAGTTTAATCAAGCAAAGATAAGCTCAAGCCTTTACAGAGTACAGCTATTAGTGTTTTTTTTGTGTTTATGCAATTTTCTTTGGCTGGAAGAGTTTCCGCTATTCTTTATTCAGCCTTCCTATAGTAAAACAACTTGGCTGGAAATCTCTGTGTTAGTGAAATTTACACATTTCAACATATAATACATATTAAAGTAACTATAGTGCAATATGTGTGGGTTTGTGTATGTGTCTGTGTGTAATTCTAATCTGTTATTTCAAAATGGGACCACGTATTAAGGAATAAAAACATATACAGTGTTTTGTCTTGATATAGAGCTTGGTGAAATGCAATATGCTCTACTTTAAGAATAACCAGCTTTAAAATCAGATAGCTGAATACTTGTCTTAGGTACTACGCTTAAATGAGTTTGGGCAAATGATTTAAACTTTTTGAGTCTCAGTTTGCCTCTCTATGATATTAAAGTTATAATGTCTCAGCCTTGTTATCGCTTACTTGTAAGGTGAAAAATAATTAGATAAGTAAAAAAAAAATTAAATTGAAATGTACAGTAATAGATGAAATAAAGGGTGTTATCATGAAGCCCAGACCATAGCCTTTGGGGCATACATAGCACTGGGCTCATACTGTGTCTCTACCAAGTATTAACTGGATGGCCTTAGGCTGGTTACTTAGAACATTCAGTCTTCTGTAACCCCGTCTATTAAATAGTGGGAAAGAGATTGGTCTTACAAAGTTGTGAGGAATCCATGGTGACATTTGTAAAAGACCTCACGTATGATGGACATTAACATATTAGCAATCCCAGGACTCCCCCCTTCAAAAGTGTCTGAGTCCAAACAAACTAAGCTTTGAAATTTTTCTGGAAAAACTAGTGGAACACATTTTTACTTGTAGTGCCCATAACTTGTTTCTGATCATAGTTGTGGCAGTTCTTTTGATTTTTTGTTTTTTACAAAACAAGGTACCTGTGCTAGAACCTGGATAAATTGAGGACCATCTCTCCTACTCATTCCACCTTCTTTGGTCACATTGACTTGACAAATGAGTAAGTGGAGATGATTCAAAGGCTCTCTTAAAGTCCCACACTAGTGTACTATCCCATCTCATACTTTTATGAAAAATGAAGAAAAGGTTACTTTATTATTTCTTATTATTTTATTCTGTTTTATTTAGGAAGAATTTAGGGCCTAGAAGAATTGAATAAAATAATGGACACAACAGAAAACATATTCATTGCTAATCCATCACATTTTAGCTTTGTACTCCTTGTTGACAAGTACAGAGTGATGGCTTCACCAGCCACGTAATGATAAATATCCTCATAAGGGTCCATTTCCTTTGTATTTTTAGTGCATAAATGGAAAAACTGTTTTATGTCAACTCAGTGGAGTTAGTTCCATTTCTACCATATCTTTTGTATTTTTTCTTGTTCTTTTTGCTCCTTTAAAGCTTCTATTTCTTGAATGTTTCATAACATATACATAAATGCATATATAATATATCTATATATATGCATATGTATATATGTATACACATACATGAAATACATATGTATATATACAAAATGTGGGTATATGCACATATATACACATCCGGATAGGTGCATCTATATGTACCTATATATTTCTTGAAGTTTCATAACATATACATAAATGCATATATAATATATCTATATATATGCATATGTATATATGTATACACATACATGAAATACATATGTATATATACAAAATGTGGGTATATGCACATATATACACATCCGGATAGGTGCATCTATATGTACCTATATATCCTAAGAACCAGTGTTCAGTATAATTCAGTATAACTCTCTTTTCAGTATAATTCAGAGCCTCACACACAATTCTAGAATGTTAGCTGGCATTATTTTTTCTTTCATAAATAATCCTTTTCAGAATTTCCTCTAAAATAAGCCACCAGTACATGTGAGTTATTCCTAGCCACCATGGCAAATGACTTTGTTAATGGCAAGCCATGGAATTTCCTTCTTAATTTCTCCTTATTTGGATAAATATAATATGTTGGATCCAAACTATCCATAGAAGGATGCAAGATGGACCTAGACATTTCCTGAGCTGGACAGACACATAGAGGGTCTCTGTTTAACTTCACTTCAGAGTTCAGAGGAGAAATAGGGGCACTGGACACTCTCAGGGGTGTAGCCAAAGTACAATGTGCTTAATACCGGAGTCCAATCCAGTGTTGCCAACAACAATCACTTTTTCCTTTTAAAGCTTTTTGTGTAATTTTGTTCATGGTAGAAATTAAGAATATTTTCTACAATGAAAATATTTGCAGCCAATATGGATATTGTAATCAATTCTTGTCCTAAATGTCATAAAACACAAGCTTTAGGAGAAAGATTAGCTTATGAATCATGTGAGCCTTTGACCATCTATTCATCCATCAAACCAGCCATCCAATAACACTGATCATTTACCTTGAGTACAGGTCTATGCCAGGCTTGAGAATGAATATAATGATGAAGATGTAATCCATGCTCTGAAAGTGTTTACAGCTTCCTGGAGGCTAAAAGGCAACGGAAGAACAGGCTATCACTGAGGGTAATGTACAGTAAGTGTCTTGAGAGAGGTGTGGTAAATTGCCATTGGAGTATGAAGAAGGAAATGTTACTTTTAGCTGGGGCTCCATCTGACGTGGGCAGGATGCCTTGACTCCAACAGTAAATGAGGCAGATAGTTAATTCTGAGAACAAACTGGATAATCATACAGAGATAGAGAAAACATTGAAGAGTGAGGAATGTTGGAAGGTTTCATGCATGAAGGAGGTAGTGAGAGGTAAAGCTAGAGAACTGTATGGAATTTGATCTTGAGGGGTATTGAATGTCAGGGCATGGCGTTTGATTATGATGCATTGAGGGGGTCATGTTTCATGCTTAGTGGCTTGGGGAGGAAAATGAGTCCACGAAAACCAATCTCCAGAGGGGAAAAGTGTCATTTTATGAGATAAGAGAGTGGGAATTTTAAATAAAACGTGGCAAACAAAGACTTTGAATAAGATTGGTATGATGAAAACACACACATGCATAGACATTGGAGTAAGTGACTAGAATGTGACATTTGAGAATAAAGTTAATTAGAGTAATTGTGGTGGAAGCCAGGTTGGATTCAGTCAGGTTGTAAGAAATAGACTAAATGTTGTAGATGCAGATGTCCTGATAAACGTTTTGAGAAATTTGTCAGTGTCTACCATGGTGCCTACCACATTGCAAGCACTCAGTTAGCATTTGTGGAATAAATCAGTGAAAGATACATAAATCTTGATAAACCACATATTTTCTCTCAGTGGAATTAGCTATAGCTGCACTTATCACATAAGTAGAACCAGCCATCTGGTTCCTCAAGGAAAACACAAATCTGCACGTCTGACAATTTGAAAGTGTATATCTAAGTTTGAAAATATTTACAGAAATTATAGAAATTTAATATGGTGAGGATAAAAGAATCAGACTACCTGAGTTTTAATATTCCCTCTAATGTAGGCAAGTCCTTTAGCCTCTCTGTGCCTCAGTTTCCTCCATAGAATGGAGGTAATAAAGCTGGTAGTTCTTAGCCGTGTAATGAGAAATAGGCATTAATACGTGTAAAATGCTTAGAAGAGGCTCTGATACATGGCACTCATGGTATTAATGTTTGGTCATTATCATTATTGTTATTTTAAGAATGTACTGTTTAGAATTTAAATGGCCCCTTGAATTCCACTTCAAAACATACAGGCTATGTTCATATACAATATCTTAATTTATTCCTTCATCCCAATTTCATTCCTTCCATGCAGTCAGTGAGGAAACTTAGGATCTGTCAGTTTAATTGACCTGCCTAAGGTGGAATTGAGTCTCGAAACTAGATCTTTTAGTGATGGCCATTAATTCCTAAAAGGTCATTGTGTACCAGGCATTGTTTTAAGAACTTGGTCAAAATAATCTCATTCAATCATTATTAAGCAAGAATAGGAACCAGAGGATCAGAGAGGTTCAATGCCTTACTTAAAGCTACATAGCTAGTAAGCTACTAGCCGCATAGCTAGTAAGTCATGAGGGGGAATTTAAGTCAGGTCCTATGTCTTCAAAGCCTGCGCTCTTAGTTATCAAACCAGAAGTGTCCTAATGTGAAGTGAGAAGAGAGGGATCACTTGGTCAAGGGGAAGAAAGGCATCTCTAAGTATGTTCAGTGGACTAAGTCTTCTCAGCCTCCCTAGGATCTCGGTTCAGCATCCCTGCTGGGCACAGATGCTTTTCTGAGTTCTGGCATGCCAGAGCTAGGTTCTTCCTCCACCTTCACTTCTGAGGCCCGTCTCTTTGACTCCCCTGGCCCAGCTCTGCCTGGGCTCTGAGTAAACAACCGCAGCCATAAACCTTTCAAGTAGGTGCAGAGAAGAGCTGTTTTTCATCAGGTCATTGTAGGCAGCCTGGGCTGCCAACTTCCCATCAAAGCCTCATAAACTCTTTTACGAGGCCCATAAAATGCTGCCAACTCCTGTTAGGGGAGAGGAGGATAACCATGAGAACCAAATCATGCTGGTTTCAATTGCTTCATTTCCATACATAAGACTCCTTGGAAAACCAAAGGCAGGCCACAGTCAGATAATAAAGTGGTCCTTGTGTTCCTGTGGTGTTCCTTTACCAGGCCTCCCAGGCCCTGGGATGCACAGAAGTGTTTGATTACCATGGAGAGCAATTCTGGGTGGTGGAGTCAGCAGCAAGTATTGCAGGGAATCATGTCTCCCATTCAGAGCTGGAGAAGTGTTGGCTGCTGGGTGGGTTCTGCTTTCTCTGCGTGCACATTTGGAGAGAATGCTTCCTGACA
Organism: Lipotes vexillifer; assembly: GCF_000442215.2. Classification (NCBI taxonomy): domain Eukaryota; kingdom Metazoa; phylum Chordata; class Mammalia; order Artiodactyla; family Lipotidae; genus Lipotes; species Lipotes vexillifer. Next base: position 375,804 of record NW_006777145.1, read on the forward strand.
ATATCTCATGGCTTTTCCACTGCAGTTGCACATAGAATCTGCCCCTATTTGTATCTATGTTCCTGGTATGGATTGCGGTCGCCCAAAAGAAAAGTTAACCAACTTCTTAATTAGGTTCATGGAGCTGCCCAGCTTCCAAGGTTTTCTTATCCACCTGCCCACATAATGCTTCATCTTCTCTGCTTTGTCACAGAGAAACAGGCAATTCTGAAGTCAGGAATGGGAATATAGTCAGAAGGCAATTTGCAGGTAATCCACCTCTCTAGTTAGTAGGTGTTTCATCCCACTCTACTGTAAGCTCCCTCAGGGACAGGTGCTACTTCTATGTTTTATTGACAAGTGTCTACTCTTGTGCCTGGTATATATACAGAGAGAGTGCAAAACTGTTCAATAAATGAATCACTATTATAACATGTATCAGTCAGCATATGCTAAATTATGCTGTGGTAACAAACACAGCACTGAAGATTTATGTATTATTCTTGCTGTAAGCCCATCTCAAGTCAGTTGTTCCATGCCATCTTTACTCTGAAATCCAGACTAATGGAGCAGTTTTTACTTGGAATATTCCTAGTCTCTTGGCAGAGGAAAAAGAAGACAGTGATGTGAACCACATGCCGGTTTAAAAGTTTCTGCTTGAGAGAGAGAGACACCTTACTTCCACTCACATTTCGCTGGCCAATTCAAATGAAGACCAGGTCTGACTTCAAGGGGCTGGAAAATTAAAATTCTCTCCCACACGATCCCTTCCCTTATGTTTTGTCAGAGTTTAATATTTACTTGCAGTGTTGCCCCTAAGATATAATTTAAGGAACACAATATTTCATTGTAATTTTAAACACCCAAAACTAATCTGAAACCTTGAACAGTAGATATATGTTCTGTGCTCAGCACCCCAATCTTATACGTCTACAATCCTGGCTAAGAAGAATCGGTGCTCAGAACAGAGATGCCACGAGCACTAGAATGATAGTCAATCATTAAAGACAACTTCTGTTACTGCCATCAGCTAATAGTCACTAAAGCAAAGCAAAAACTTGGTATATCTTAGCAAGATCTTCAACAAAAAAGTAATTGAAATAAACCCACAAAGGTTTTCGGTTGAAGCCATTTTTCAGTTCCTACAGGAATATAGGGAGGCATAAGAACATCACATTCAGGAATGGTTTTATTCTATTTCTTATATTATTCCATGCAAGGAACCATTCCTCTAAGTAAATGACCTGCAGTAAGATTATAACCGAGGTTGAAAGAGTTGGCTAATAGACTAGAAAGGGAAAAATAAAAATGAAATTAAAAATGAAGTCCTTAGCAATAAAGTTAAAAAGGCATTCTGAGAGGAGCTGTACTTCAAATCAATATTAAAGATTGAAGAGGAAAGAGAGAGATTAACATCGACTGATTTAACGTCTGCAAAACATTGTACTGCATGCTTCTTATATATGGGATCTTATAATAAATGACAGTGCAGAAGTTACCACCTGTGAGAAATCTCTTCCTTTACCCTTCAAAATCAGCTAATGATTAAATATAGTAACAGCTAGTATGTGTTGGACACTTAATATGCGCTAGATCAGTGGTTCTTAATCACCTGTGTGATTTTGCTCCCAGGAGGCATTTGGCAATGTTTGCAGACATTTATCGTTATCACATCAGGTGAGGGAGGATGGAAAGTGTTGTGTTAGTGGATTGAGGCCAGGGCTGCTATAAGCATGCTGCAATACATAGGACAGTCTCCAGTATAAAGAGTTATCTGGCCCACAGTTGCCAGCCCACAGTGGTAACTAATTTAATCCTCACAATAGTTTTATAAATATATAGCATTGTGATTTACCTTTTACAGATGAGAAAATGGAGGCAAATATTATTAATTAAGTAACTAACTTACTCAAGGTAATATATCTAGTGAGAGTTGGGGCCTGTGTTTGAAGACAGACAGTCAGGCTCCAGCCTACAAATTCTTAACCACTATCCCCTGAGTCTTCCCACTGTCATGTAAGTCTGTGAGAGTAAGAATTCTGTATATGCACTACTGTTTCCCATCAAACCCTTAGTACAATGCCTATAATAGTGTTTGTAAAGCAGCTGTTCAGTGAAGGAATGAAATAAGGTGTCCACCGTCACAGTTTACCAGGAAGGTTCTAGTTAGTTAAGAAAGTTGTTCCCAATTTTCAGTCTTAAAGAATTTTTTACATAGTATTCTTCTATAGATTGTGTTCTTAGGAGCTGGGGAAATTCTAGTGAAAAGCATGAGGCTTACATTTCAGTTAGTCTGTGTACGCTAGATAAACAGATTGTTTTCCTCAAATTTTAATAATGAGAAAAGCTTAAGGACATCCCCATCCCCAAATCCAGTATTCCCAGATTAGGAACCACTGAATGATGACAGTACATACTCTACTGGTTTGATAGCCACATGGGAAAAGGGAAAACAAAATAAAACAAAACACCTTTTCATTCCCCTAGAACTGGAGTTGAACACTCCATTCCACAGGCCAAATCAGGCCCACTCAAGGTTTTGATAAATAAAGTTTTACTGGAACACAGTCATGCTCATTTGTTTCTATATTGTCTATGGTTGTTTTCACACAAGAGCATAGTTGAGTAGTTGTGATGGAGACCATGTGGCCTGCAAAGCCTAAATATTTACTGTCTGGGTATTTTCAGAAAACATCTGCCAACTTCTGCCACAGAAAAAAGCTGCCAATACTTGAAAAATAATATTTTTTTTGTCAATTACACGGTACAGTATTATTTTTCTTCCAGTAGTATTATCCAGACCTATTCTCTTGGCTTTGGAAAGTACAAACAACCTGGTGGTTGGGCTCTTGTTTTTGTAGAGATTATCTGAATGACTGTGGCTGTGGCCTGATAAATCCATGCACCTGCTTTACCGAGTAAGTAGAAGGATTTTTGGAAGCACAGTAATATGGCTATATACTCTTATCCATAAGTGAAAATGCTTAGAAAATTCTAGGAGGTTTAATTTCTGCCAGAGTTCCCATGATAAATAAACCAATATATTTTTAAAGCAGCATGCCAACAAATCTAAAAGAGATCTATAATTAGTTGTTACTGCATATGGATTTCAGCACAAATTAGATGAAATACATCAAGGTGACCAGATTTCCTTGCTAGTGTTTTGTCACCAAAGCACATATTTTTATTCATAAGTTTTTAGACATCGTTTAAAACTTTTCACACTATTTAGATTCTCTTAGTGAATAATTTTTTAAAATATAAGTCTTATGACTTTGACATCATGGCTTTTGCTATAGTATTGAATATGGAAAACTAATGGACATAGAGGCCACTCTTATAACTTTATACTGAAGTACAACACATGTACAGAAAAATGCACATATGTCCAGTTCAATGTATTTTCACAAATTAAACACATCTGTCTAAACAGCACTTAGATCAAGGAATAGAGAATTACCAGCAGCCCTCTCATGACCGTTTTGAGTTAAAACCCACCACAAGGGTAACCCTTACCCTTACCCTTCTAACACGATGCATTAGTTTTGCCTTCTTTTATTTACTTTTTTGTGTCTTTTACTCAACCTGATGTCTGTGAGATTCATTCATGTTTTTGCATATAATAGTGATTTGTTCATTCTCATGACTGTAAAGTATTCTATTGCATGAATACCTAATTTTTATTTGTTCTACTGTTGAAGGGCATTTGTGTAGTTTCCAGATTGAGGATATTACAAATAGTTACAATGAGCATTCTATTACATGCCTTTTGTTGAATATATATACATTTTCTCATTCTTTTTGCACAGTGGAATCATTATATATATATATATATCTATCTATCTGTTAAGCCTATGTAAAAGGAATTATTGTCTTTTAATATATTATTTCTTGCTTAGAATAAAAGAGAGTAATTCATTTGGAATTGTTCTTGATAACACCATCATAGAATCATTAAATCTCATCTTAGAACTTCAGAGGTCATCTCCAGGTCATCTCCGGGATTAATTTGATGGATGTGTCACTTCTCTAATATTCTCAACAAATTGGCAACCAGCTTCAGTTTATTTACCTCCATGTTAAAGAAACTCACTTTCTGAAGAGGAAGCTATTTCAATTTTCCCAAAGCTCCAATAAACTGAAATACAGCTTAGTAACTTTTTGATTCTAGTTCTACTCTCAAAAGTCCTACAGATTTCCATTTAATTTCTCTTCTGCTTGGTGAACTTGATATTGAGAGACACTAATTGTGCCTTCGAAAAAAAACATTTTTCCTCTTTTTTGTATTAGTAATTGTTTCTAGATTCTTCACCATCATGTAAACATTACATTGACATAATCTAGTCTGTCACCATCTCTTTTAATTATTGATGTTCATTTAAAAGAGAGAGAAAGGGAGAGAGACTGGAAAACAGATGCAATACTCATCAACAAATGTTATTTCTGGATGTTAGGACAACAGATAATTTAAATATTTTTTGGCTTATATTTTCCTGGGAGTTCTAGATTGAACTTAGAAACTTTCAGGAAAATTTAAAAAAGCCATTAAACAATACAGTGTCCAAAACTGAGGAAAATTCCCTAGAGAATCACTAATCCAGTGTAGAATAGAATGCAACTATTTTCTTTCTTATACCGAACGTGAATTTTTCTATAAACACGGGTTACGTTAGTTATTTTTGGCAAATGCGTGTAATTATCATATCATATGTGAGACATAGTCAATGAAAGTCTTGTGATAACTTTCACTTTTTCATTCAACATTGTTTATTAAACATCCATTGACCAGACAGCATGACTTACTCGAGGCTCTGTTCTTAAGAAGCAAGTAGCTGATGAGTGAGGTAGAGTTGTATATTTCCCAGTATAAAACTATGACCATAGATGCAATATTGGTGACCACAAAGTAGCACATAAAAGGAGCACCCAATCCATTTCAGAGCCATACTGAGCCCAGAAGTGAAGATGCTCAAGTTTTCTTAAGAGGAAACCAGTGAATGAACAACATGCTCTGAAGGGTGGAGTGTGGGTGTGATAGGATACTGGAAGAGGGTTAGGAAGGTGGGGTGAGTGGAGTTTAGAGAGAAGGCTGAAGGATCACCCTGACATCATACACTTAAAGACTCTGAAAGGTATCCTGAATTCAATGGGGCATCAGTAAAACATTTAAGCCCAGAAGTGACATGATCAAACTGGGTGCATCCAAAAACTCATTATGGCTCATACCACTCCATTATAAGTCAGTTTTACAAGAGTATATATTTACTCTTAATAATTTCAATTTAGACAGAAATTTCATCATAGAACAAATAGCATTTCTATAGTCAATATATAGTTAACTTTAAATGGTCAGGGTGAAAACTAATGAAATTAGTTAGGAATATTTTTTCCTGAACCAGATTTGAAATTTTCATTTTTCCTGGCTCTCCCATAGAGGATAACTTCAGACTTCAAATATTTATTTAATTTTACTGGTGTTGGTGGATTTACTATCTTTGAAAACCAAGTGTGACATAACTTTATTTCATATTAATAATGCTGTCTGAGCTTGGTTTCTATGACTCTTGGATACATTTGGAATATAAAGACGATCTTCTGGAAGTGGAACAAGACCTTTGCAGCTGTGCTTGTGTTCAGTGGTTTCAGTCCAAAAATAATCATGCTGTAATATTACCATAGGGCACTGGGCTTTCTTTTGTGTTCAACATTGATTTGGATCTGTAAAATTTAGTATGCCAAGTTTGTCATCAAATGCTTGGAACTTAGGAGAGAGAATGGAGTTTGAGGTTAGTTTGCAGAAACAGAAATTTTTATTAATATTGGAAAATAGCCACACTGATTGAGGAAGGGTAGAAAAGCAGTACTGTGTCTCCTTCAGTTTGAAACAACATTCAATCTCTTGCAAAGTACTTTACTCCAAAGAGCTGAAAATGTACAGTGTTGGGCTGCCTGACAATTAGCGCTGGAGGGAGGAGGAATAATTGAATAATGTCTTTCCACCAAAAAATGTCAAGCTCTTTGCCTGAGCAGGCTCATTTGCCCACTGCTCTTTGGCAGCCATCAAATCCAGCTCTTGAATGTCAGTCAACTTGTCTAGGTGATAAACACAGAACTTGTTCTAGCCAATGGCTCTGTGCCTGCATTTGCACGTTTGGCTTCTTGGCCTGGGTTTCCTCAGCAGGTTGTCACTGGAGTGAGTAAAGGGAGAGATTACGCCCTCACAGAACCTCGTGTTAAAAATTACTTTCCTCTTCGAAACCAGTTCAACCTACCTGTGTGCTGGGTTATTGGTGGTTGAAATAAGAGAACCTTGTATTACCAGGCCCCGCCCTGCAAAACTCCTGCCTGGTTTGCACCTTTCTTTGATTGATTCTGTTATTCCGTGTTATGGGTTGAATTGTACATCCCCTCCCTACAAAAAAAAGGTGTTGAAATCCTGACCCTCAGTACCTCAGTACCTCAGTGTTGAAGGTACCTACCCCCACTACCTCAAAATATGACCTTATTGGGAAAATAGGGTTGTGACAGATGTAATCAGTTAAGATGAGGTCATACTGAAGTAGGGTGGGTCCATCATCCAATAGGACTGTATCCTTATGAAAGGGGGAAATTTGGACACAGAGTTACACACACAGGGAGAACTCCATGTGGAGAATGGAGTTATGCTATCACAAGTTAAGGAACTACCACAGGCTAAGAGAGAGGCTTGAAAGAGATTCTTCCTTATAATGCCTTGAAAGGAATCATGGTCCTGTCGACACGTTGATCTCAGATGTCTAGACTCCAGAACTGCAAGACAACAAGTTTCATTTGTTTAAGCCACTCAGTTTGTGCTACTTTGTTATGTCATCCCTGGCAACTGAATACTCTCTGTTTACTCAAATCTCTCTCTCTTTTTTAAAAATTTTGTGTCATGTGCATACCCACTGAACTAAAGATAAGCTTGACACCTTTGTATCTTGGTTTAGAAAGCAATCTGGGCTTCCCTAAGGTTGCTCTCTTTGAGCTGTTCTAATGTAATTGCTTTATTTAATTGGATTTGAGACTAACACCCAGGCTCATTACCAACCAGCAAAGTGGCAACTGTGCCAGGCTTATTCTAGATGCCCCATGGGAGTGATTGTAACCCTCCAAAGTCCAGCAGTAGGCCACAGTGGTAGACCCTTCCTCATGCCAGGCAGGACAGACCATGTTAAAAACGTTCAAGCATAGTCCTGAAATTACTTCCACTGACCAAACTAGTGCCAACATTCATTTTTATTATATAGGTCCTTTAGTCTATCTTTAACTCTGGAAATAAATTTGCCAACATAGAATGTTAGAATTATTTTAGAAGTGGCTTTAAAGCTATCAAGGTAATTTAAGATGAGGTTAACTATACTTCTATTTAGAAGAAGTCTGGTAACCAGCCCCCAATCTTCCAAAACTCTCTCGGTGGTGTGTTCAACAGACACTTTTGAATATTAACCATATTTGCACATTGTGTAGAAGGTACAAAAGTGAGTGTTTAAATGGAGAGCTTCTATGTACATCTAAATTAATAAACATTTATTAAGTGAGACTAAATTAAGGGGATTATTAACTCACTCAACAGTGAATTACTTGGAACTCACCTTGTGCTGGGCACTATGCTGTGCCTTGTAGGTCATGGAATGCGTAAGATAAAATGGGCCCTGCTCTCAGGAACTTTCCATTGTAGGAGAGAATCTCTTTTCAGTTCTCAAGGACTGTGTCCTCTAGAAGGGAGATAAGATAAATGAAAAAATAACTATATTAAAATCAGATGTGAATAAAGTGACTTAAGTGATAGGCAAATTTCTATGAGCAAACAGAACAGAAAACAGATGCAGTTATACAATCAAAAAGCAAGTGGGACAAATCACTGAAACATTAGTCCAAACCAAGGATACTAATTGTATCAAATTAAGTTTTTAGGCCCATATGCTGGCAAACTGTAAAATGTCTGTGCTGCTACTATTCTACTACTCCTTTCCACCCCTTAATGCCTTTCCCTTTTGCCCCTATTCCAAATTTGTAATCTCAGAAACATGCTTTTATAAAAGATACTTAGTCAATTTATAATGGCACAGACAACAAGCAGAATATTATTAGCATAAAAATGAAATTATAAGTTTTACTGTACAGTAGAGGTGTGATAAGGTCAGCACAGCAAGGGCATTTCTTTTATTACCAATAGTCAGTGGAAGGGGAAGTGATGCTAATGTACTTGAGAAAATCTGCTCCAGACTGCTATACCAGAATGTGCTATTATAATTAAAATCACTAGTTTTAATTACTGTAAAAGTAGAGTCAGTTTGGAGAAAACATTCTAAAATGGAAAAAAATCTATTTTTTTTTTAGATTTTAATTTCTCTGTGTCAATGCAGATAATTACCACTAATGATTCATCTAACGAGATATAATGAATGGAGGTAAGAACTTAACAGGGATCTTGAAGACCTGGTTTCTAGTTTTGGTTGTGCTTCCAGCTTTCTGTGTAATTATGGATAAAATGTGTTCTCTCTCTGAGCATTATTTGTATCATCTGTAGAATCACGTGCATCGGACTGGATGATCATTAAGTTTTTTTCAGCAGTGGGATTCCATCTTACAAAATTAGGGCAAGAGGCCCATGATGCACATGTCTTGGATTCTCTCTGGCTGGGTGTTGACCAGCTGCTCTTGCCCGCATAAAGCTTAGCCATCTCCAATAATGTAAGTTATTTAGGAAAGAGCTAGTAATAATAGGGAGTATTTGTGCCAGACACTATGCCAAGACTCTATTGTGTGGTTTTTCACCATAAACCAGGGCTTGGGTGCTTATATTATCCACATTTTATAGATGAGAAAAGTGCTCTGGGTCATTCAATTGGGAAGTAAAGACCAGATTTGAATCCAGGTGTACTTGACTCCAGAGTCTGGGCTATGGAGCTCAAGGCTTCTGTTCTTCCTCTGGAACCTGTGAATATGACCTTATTTGGACAAAAGCTCTTTGTAGATGCAAGTAAATTAAGAATCTTGCAATAAGGTCATTCTGGATTTAGGGTAGGTCTTTTTTTTTTGAGGGCCAAGAATGTGCTATGTACTTTATTTATTTTTTAACATCTTTATTGGGGTATAATTGCTTTACAATGGTGTGTTAGTTTCTGCTTTATAACAAAGTGAATCAGTTATACATATACATATGTTACCATATCTCTTCCCTCTTGCGTCTCCCTCCCTCCCACCCTCCCTATCCCACCCCTCCAGGCGGTCACAAATCACCGAGCCAATATCCCTGTGCCATGCGGCTGCTTCCCACTAGCTATCTACCTTACGTTTGTTAGTGTATATATGTCCATGCCTCTCTCTCCCCCTGTCACAGCTCACCCTTCCCCCTCCCCATATCCTCAAGTCCGTTCACCAGTAGGTCTGTGTCTTTATTCCTGTCTTACCCCTAGGTTCTTCATGACATTTTTTTTTTCTTAAATTCCATATATATATGTGTTAGCATACGGTATTTGTCTTTTTCTTTCTGACTTACTTCACTCTGTATGACAGACTCTAGGGTAGGTCTTAAATCTAATGACAACTAGCCTTAGACAGAAGAAGGGAACTCACAGAAACACACAAGAGAGAAGGCCATGTGAAGGCAGAGGCAGAGATTGGAGCTGTGCAGCCCCAAGTCAAGGAAATTCTGGAGCCACTAGAAGCTGGGAGAGGCAAAGGGGGATTCTCTTCTAGAGTCTTTGAATGAAGGATGGCCCTGAAGACATCTTGATTTCAGACTTCTGGACTCTAGAACTGTGAAAGAATAGATTTCTGTTGCTTTCTCTAGCAAGTTTATGTAATTTTTTTTATGGCAATCCTAGGAAACTAATACAACTTTCATTCTGGTGGATCTTTAAAATCATAGGAAGTTTTTCTTAAATGCAGGCATAAGGGCTTGGGTCAGATAAGCTGAATGAGGATGATATTTGTACACAAGGCCATTCAGTTGCCACCAGCCCACAAAAGACTGTACCCTGAGAACGACCCATCCACTCCCACCCCATGCCACCACCCTACACCACCATGGCTCTCACTTCTGTCAGAGTGACTGCAATTTGCTACGTCCAGGGCAACAGCCAGAATTCTACACCATGAGCTCCCTGAACCTTCCTCAGGCTTATTGTTGCTAGAAATTACTGATAAAATTTTACAGTAGTTCAGTACAATTTTAATTTTAACTATAAAATAAAATATCGACATACCCCAAAAAGGGAAAAAAAGATTAAAGTGTTGGTCACAGTGTTCATGAAGCTGTCCCTTTTCCTGATCACCTGAAAGGTAGATCAAAATTCTTTAGAAGGATAGTAGGAAAGTCAGACTGGAACTCAGGTAAACTCTCCAATCTCAAATCTCAGTGTGTGGGTGTATTTATTGTTTAGTTTTCCCATAGATATTTGGTTCAGTGTAGAAGGATCCTTTGTAGAAATGCAATCTTGGCTAAAAAGCGACCTTGTTCCCTCTTTATAAAATTCGAAGCTACCATAATTTGTCAAACTTCTAGGG
>NW_006777145.1:386337-399882 GCF_000442215.2 Lipotes vexillifer
GGAAAGAGGGTTTTACTTCTGGGAAATCCCACAAAAGGCTTAGATAAAAGTACTGTGATAATATGAATCTACGTATATCACAGTAAATAAAATAATCTCAGAGAGATAGTTTCCTAGTCTGTAAAAAGATAATGGAAATGACACCTAACTTGCAGGAATCTTTGCAAGATAACACTGAGAACCAGATGATACCTAATACAGTGCTTGACACAAATAGGTGCAGCCCATATTGTTTTTATTCTTACTAGTGTCTTTTAATGGACTTGACATAGATTTTTCTCTTTCAATCTCATCTGCTTTATGTTTTCCTAAGTACATGTTTCTCATAAATAACTTTTTAGCAAGAAATTATTCTATAGTAGTCTATATTTATTAATATACTTTTAGGAATTTTTGTTAGGTGTTTGTTTAGAAAGTATGTGTGATCACTGTTTTAATGGAGTAGTCATAAAGGCAATACTCTAAAGAAGGAAAGATAATGTACTATGGTTAAGTAATAATTTTAATCTCCTTACATGCTTGACTAAATCAAGAATACTTTTATTTGGTTCTATACAGAAGAGGAAGGACCCTCATCCGTTTGAACAGCAAGGACTAAAAGCAACTGAAGTTTATTCTTGATTTTCTTATTTTACTGAGCTCTTCAGCAGAGTCTATTTTGTTTGGGTTTGGGGAAAGGAGATGTTCTCAAGGAAAGAAGATTTTTTAAATTTATATTTGCCTTGATTATTTGGTAAAAATAATATTTAATTAGTTAAGGATTTGCAAGACCAGCTTTTTTTTTTCTTCTCCCTACACCCTCATTCTCTTGTAAGTATCATAGAAGATCCATCTGATAATTCAGTAGAGTTTGTTAATCACAGATTATTGGAAAATTATTTTTTGGTAAATGATAAGATTTGCCTGTTTCGCTGGAAGACAGTAAGTAATGCTCAGTGAATTTTATCAGTACAGTGTCACAGGAAAGCTGCTTTAGGTCTACAACCTTAGGCTGTCTATTGGTACAAAATGGTGTAACATGTAATTGGAATTCCTTTAATAATTTTTACAGTGATACATGTTAGTATTTACTAAAAGCTTTCTGAGGTCTAGGCATTGTACAAAACCTTTGCATATATAATCTCATGTAATCCTCTTCCTATGTCCATTTCAAAGGTGAGAAAATTGGAGTGCAAAGAAATCATAATTTGCCTAAGGCCACACAGTAACAGTAACAGTTAGTGATTGCAAACAATAGTTACTAACAATAGTACATAAGATAGTGTATTACTGACCCAAAGTGTCAAGACAATACATGATTTTTTATTATCACTATGCGCTTCATCAAAGAATGTTTCATGCTAAACTGCATGCAGATCTCCTCATGCCTATTTTGGTTAAGCATGTTTGGTTAAGCTAAATGTTTTGGTTAAGTTTCATTGACATAGTAATGTCAATACAATCAGTTAAAGCAAAACATTTAGCATTAAACTGAGAGCTGGCAGAGGAAACTGACAAGCTTTTATATTAGTTATCTATTTCTACACAAAGTAAAACAAACTTAAGGACGTACCACACATTAATTTTTCTCACAGTATTTGTAGGTCAGGAATCTGTGCACAGCTTTCCTGGGTCCTCTGCTTCAAAGTCTCTCATGAGGCTCTAATCAAGTGAAAGCGGGGGGTAGGGTCTCATATGAAAAGGTGACTGGAGAAGGGTCTGCTGCCAAGCTCACTTATGTAACTGTTTGCAAAATTATGTCCTTTTTGGGTTGTTTGAGGGTCAGAATTTCTAGCTGGCTGTTGACAGGGGATTTTTCTTAGTTCCTTGCTACATGGGCCTTCCCAACATGGTGACTTAGTCCATTAAGGAAGGGAGGGAGTCTGCTACCAAGGTGGAAGTCAGAATTTTTGTAACCTAATCATAAAAATGACTTTTCTAAACTTTGAAAAATTCTATTGGTTACTGAAGGGAGTGGATTATGAAAGACTGTGAATATCATGTGGCAGGAATACACTGAGGGCCATCTTAGAAGCAACCTAGTCTAAATCTTTCCTCTGTTTTTTGCCATTTTGCTATTTCATGGAATGCTATATTCTTGATACCTTGCTGGAAATAATTAAAGAAGGAGCAAGGTTCTTAAATTGGGTTCCCTGTCACTGAAATCTTTTTCCTGGTGCCTCTGACATAATTTGGCTTTCTACCCTTTTGGATTCTACAACTCTCCAGGTATTCATTAGCTATAGACTGGACCTTCTATTGTCACATCAAAGTATGTAGTTCTTTTTTTAATAGACTTTATTTTTTGGAGCAGTATTGTATTCACAGCAAAACTGAGCAGAAAATACAGAGATTTTACTTATACCCTCTGACTCCACACATATACAACCTCCCCACTGCCCATACCATTTGATACAATTGAATTCAATTCAATTGATGAATTGAATAATGTACAGTAATACATAATTAGTTCTCAAAGTCCATAACTTATATCAGGGTTCATTCTGGGTGTTGTGCATTCTATAGGTTTTGACAAATTTATAACATAATCCACCGTTATTGTATCATGCAGAATAGTTTCATTGCCTTAAACTTTCTTTTCACTCCCCTGACAACCACTAATCTGTTTGATTTCTCCATGGTTTTGCCTTTTCCAGAGTGTCATATGGTTGGAATCATACTGCATGTAGGATTTTCAGATTGGTTTCTTTCACTTATAATATGCATTTAAGTTTCCTCTATGTCTTTTCATGGCTTGAAAGCTCATTTCTCTTTAGTGCTGAATAATATTCTCTTATCCAGATGTATCACAGTTTCTTTACCCATTCCTCTCCTGAAGGACTTGGTGCTTCCAAGTTTTAGAAATTATGAATGAAGCGGCTATAAACTTCTGTGTGCAGATCTTTGTGTGGATCTATCTTTTCAATTCATTTGGGTAAATACCAAGGAACATGACTGCTGGATCATATGGTAAAGTATGTTTAGTCTTACAACAAACTGCTCAACTGTTGTTCAAAATGGCTGTACTATTTTGCATTCCCACCAGCAGTGAATGAGAGTCCCTGTTGCTCCACATCCTGTGTCCTTGCCAGCAATCTGTGTCAGCATTCCAGATTTTTGCCATTCTAATTAAGTTTGTAGTGGTACCTCATTGTTATTTTAATTTGCAATTCCCGAATGACTTACAATAAGGAGCATATTTTCATATGTTTATTTGCTATGTATACCTTCTATGTTGAGGTGTCTGTTCAGGTCCTTTTCTTATTTTTAATCAGATAGTTCATTTTCTTATTATTGAGTTTCAAGGGTTCTATGTATATTTTAGATAACAGTCCCTTATCAGACAAGTCTTTTGCAGGTATTTTCTCTCAGTCTGTGACTTGTCTTCTCATTCTCTTGACATTGTCTTTCACAGAGCAGAAGTTTTTAATTTTAATAAATTATTGTTTATCAATTAATTATTTCAATTGTGCCTTTTGTGTTGTGTCTAAGAAAGACACCATCAAATCCCAAAGTCTTCTAGATTTTCTCCTATGTTATCTACTAGGATAGTATTATTATAGTCTTATTATTATAGTTTTGAATTTTACATTTAGGTCTCTGATCCATTGTGTGTTAATGTTTGTGAAGGGTATAAAGTCTGTGTTTAGATTTGTTTTTTTTTTGGCATGTGGATGTCCACTTGTTCCAGCAACATTTGTTGAAAAGTCAGTCTATCTTGTCTCCATTATATTGCACTTACTCCTTTGTCAAAGATCATTTACCTGTATTTACGTGAGTCTATTTCTGGGCTCGCTATTCTGTTCCATTGACCTGTTGTATATTCTTTTGTTAATACCACACTGTTTTGCTCACTATAGCTTTATAATAAGTCTTTAGGTTAGGTAATGTCTGTCCTCTGACTTTGTTCTTTCCCTTGTTAGCTATTCTGCATCTTCTACATCTCAATATAAACTTTAGACTTGGTTTGTTGATATCCACAAAATAACTTGCTGGGATTTTTTTTTTTCTTTTTATTGGGGTATGGTTGTTTTACAATGTTGTGTTAGATTGGGATTGTGTTGAATCTATAGAAGAACTGACATCTTGGCAATATTGAGTCTTCCTATCCAGGAACATGGAATTTTTCTCCATTTATTTAGTTCTTCTCTGATTTATTTAGTCAGAGCTTTGTAGTTTTCCTCATATAGATCTTATACATACTTCTTCTTTTTTTGAAACATCCAACAAATAGTTTTTTTTTTTTAGATTCTTTTCTATTATAGTTTATTACAAGATACTGAATATGGTTCCCTGTGCTATACAGTAGCACAGTTTATCTATTTTACATATAGTAGTTTGTATCTGCTAATCCTAAATTTCTAATTTATTCCCCCTTCCCTTTTCCCTTTGGTAACCATAAGTTTGTTTCTATGTCTGTGAATCTGTTTCTGCTTTGTAAATAAGTTCATTTGTGTCATATGTTATATGCCAAATATGTGATATCATATGATATTTGTCTTTCTCTGTTTGACTTACTTCACTTAGTAAGATAATCTCTAGGTCCACCCATGCTGTTGCAAATGGCATTATCTCATTCCTTTTTATGGGTGAGTAATTTTCTATTGTATATATGTACCACATCTTCTTTATCCATTCATCTGTTGATGGACATTTAGGTTGCTTCCATGTCTTGACTATTGTGAATAGCGCTGCTATGAACATTGGGGTGCATATATATTTTCAAATTAGAGTTCTTGTCTTTTCAGGATATATGCCCAGGAGTGGAATTGCTGGATTTATGGTAACTCTATTTTTAGTTTTTTAAGGAACCTCCATACTGTTCTTCATAGTGGCTGTACCAATTTACATTCCCACCAACAGTGTAGGAGGGTTCCCTTTTCTCCACAACTTCTCCAGCATTTATTATTTGTAAACTTTTTAATGTTGGCCATTCTGATCAGTGTAAGGTGATACCTCATTGCAATTTTGATTTGCATTTCTCTAATAATTAGCACTGTTGAGCATCTTTTAATGTGCCTGTTGGTCATCTGTATATCTTCTTTAGAGAAATGTCTGTTTAGGTCTTCTGCCCATTTTTTGATTGGGTTGTTTGTTATTGACTTGTATGAGCAGCCTGTATATTTTGGAAATTAAGCCCTTGTCAGTTGCATAATTTGTAAATATTTTCTCCCAGTCCATAAGTTGGCTTTTCATTTTGTTTATGGTTTCCTTTGTTGTGCAAAAGCTTATAAGTTTGATTAGATCCCATTTGTTTATTTTTGCTTTTGTTTCTATTGCCTTGGGAGACTGACCTAAGAAAACATTGGTGAGATTTATGTCAGAGAATGTTTTGCCTATGTTCTCTTCTAGGAGTTTTATGGTGATATGTCTTATGTTTCAGTATTTAAGCCATTTTGAGTTTATTTTTGTGTATGGTGTGAAGGTGTGTTCTAACTTCATTGATTTATGTGGCTGTCCAACTTTCCCAACACCACTTACTGAAGAGACTGTCTTTTCTCCACTGTGTATTCTTGCCTCCTTTGTCAGAGATTAATTGACCTTAGGTGTGTGGGTTTATTTCTGGGCTCTCTATTCTGTTCTATTGATCTATATTGTACATACTTCTTTTTAGATTTTTACCCAAGTGTTTAAATTTGGGGTGTAGCTAATGTAAGATTTTAATTTCGAATTCCACTTTTATATATATAAGTAAACAACTTTTGTATATTAAACTGAATCTTACAACCCTGCTATAATTGCTATTAGTTTCAAGACCTTTTCATTGTTTCATTGTTTTTAGATCCTTTCAAATTTTCTACATAACCATGTCATCTCCAAACATAGTTTCATTTCTTAATATTCTAATTTATATGCCTTTTATTTCCTTTTCATTAGCTAGAACTTCCAATATTATGTTGAAAAGGAGTAGAGAAAAAGTACATTCTTAACTTTTTTCCTGATCTTACAGGGAAAGCTTATAGTTTCTCACCATTAAGTATCATATTAGGTTTAGGTTTTTTGCAGGTTTTTAAAAAATCAAATTGGAGAAGTTCCCTTCTATTCCTAGTTTTCTGAGAGCTTTTACTCATGAATGGTTGTTGGATTTGTCAATTTTTTTCCATGTATTTATGTGATGATGTGACTTTTCTTCTTTAGCCTGTTGATGTGTAGTCTATTATTTTTTTCACCTGGCACTATTTTGGAGGGTACCTGCAGTTTTGACTAACTCAATTCAAGAGAAAGAAATACAAAGCCTGATTTTGCCCACATTTCCAAACATTCTTCTTCAGTGCAGTCTTATGTTAGTAAAAATAATATTTTCATAGCTACCTGTTGTTTCTCAATTGCTTTAGAATTTGGAGAGAGGAAGGAGTATGACTGATTTTTGCCATATAAATAGAGCCCTCAGAATTCCTAACAAAAGTAGTAACAAACTTATAAGAATGTTAGGTGTATTAAGTGAGATTTGTTTTCAATAAAGGTAAGTTAAGTACTTGGTACATGGTAAACAATCAATAGTTACTTCTTTTTCTTATTTTCCTTTTCTTCCTCTTCTAATAATGATGATGATGATGATAGCTGTCATCAAATTGAGTTTTCTAAGTATTATACTACATATTTTTTACTACCTAGACTACATATTTATAGTTGTACTACATGTGCTAAACATTTTTAATACGTTACATATCCTACTACATATTCTCAGGTAAGGTAGAATATAAAAAATACAGAAATAATATAAATTTTAATAAAGGTAAGTTTATTAATTTTTATCTTTATCCAGTTAAAGGGAAAATATGGAGGGGGTAATAATACATCAACTTTCATGAGAGAAATACAAGTAAAGAATACTACTATGAAATGACATACACAAAATATTATCCTAGTAGGAGCATCCTGGCTAGGGAGATGAATAGATACTTGGAAAGGCCACTGACAGGCTGAGTCTCTGGTGCTTGTGATTCCACTGTGCCTTGGATTGAGAGAGTTGGAAAATAATCAAATTACTCTTTAAAAAGAAGTTGAGAATGAGATTTAGAGACTGTATAGCAGAAAGAGATACAGTCTTTCAGGTGATAGTAAAAGAAGGATGGTGATGGGAGCAGGATTTTATATTGGTGCTTGTAGTTTGGTGTGCAACACAAACTCCTTTATTTATCACAAGCTTTTTCAGTAAACTGCAATAAATCTACATTGTTTATGAGCAGTTTGATAAAAGGATATGTTCTGAATGAAGAACATGCAGGACTAAATCATTTTTTTTAAAGATTGGTTTGGTGTGAAAACAAAGGCTACCCATTGAAAAATAGGCACATGTTAACCAATAATTCATATTCTCTGGTATGCATGGTAAGGTGCTACCTACTGTTGATACAGAATTGAGCATGATATAGACCCTGCCTTCACACCTTCACAGAGGTCACTATCCTTAGTACAGCCTATCTTGTAAGTCTCACAGTGCATTAGCTGAAAATCTGTTTGAAGAGTTACTGACAAATGTGCCTTGAAAAAGGATTCCTTAGTTAAAGAGGTTTGGAAAATACGACACACTCTAACTCTTCTTGGAGATTCCCAAAGCTCTTTAGTACATTAAAGACTGAGACATCTGTAATTAAATGTACTCTATAGTCACATGTGCTTACTTAACTCTGTCAAAGCCAGTCTTTCCCAAATGTATTTGCTCGTGAAACTCATTTCTTTTTTAATGTCTTTATTGGAGTATAATTGCTTTACAATGGTGTGTTAGTTTCTGCTTTATAACAAAGTGAATCAGCTATATATATTTCCCATATCTCCTCCTTCATGCATCTCCCTCCCACCCTCCCTATCCCACCCCTCTAGGTGGTCACAAAGCACCGAGATGATCTCCCTGTGTTATGTGGCTGCTTCCCAGTGGCTATCTATTTTACATTTGGTAGTGTATATATGTCCATGCCACTCTCTCACTTCGCCCCAGCTTATTCTTCACCCTCCCTGTGCCCTCAAATCCACTCTCTACGTCTGCGTCTTTATATCTGTGCTGCCCCTAGGTTTTTTTTTTTTTTAGATTCCGTATATATGTGTTAGCAATATGGTATTTGTTTTTCTCTTTCTGACTTACTTCACTCTGTATAACAGATTAGAGGTCCATCCACCTCACTACAAATAACTCAATTTCATTTCTTTTTATGGCTAATATTCCATTGTATATATGTGCCACATCTTCTTTACCCATTCATCTGTTGATGGACACTTAGGTGGCTTCCATGTCCTGGCTATTGTAAATAGAGCTGCAGTGAGCATTGTGGTACATGACTCTTTTTGAATTATGGTTTTCTCAGGGTATATGCCCAGTAGTGGGATTGTTGGGGCATATGGTACTTCTATTTTTAGTTTTTTAAGGAACCACCATACTGTTCTCCATAGTGGCTGTATCAATTTACATTCCCACCAATAGTGCAGGAGGGTTCCCTTTTCTCCAGACCCTCTCCAGCATTTATTGTTTGTAGATTTATTGATGATGGCCATTCTGACTGGTGTGAGGTGATACCTCATTGTAGTTTTGATTTGAATTTCTCTAATGATTAGCGATGTTGAACATCCTTTCATGTGTTTGTTGGCAATCTGTATATCTTCTTTGGAGAAATGTCTATTTATGTCTTTGCCCATTTTTGGATTGGTTGCTGTTTTTCGGATATTGAGCTGAATGAGCTGCTTGTAAATTTTGGAGATTAATCCTTTGTCAGTTGCTGCATTTGCAAATATTTTCTCCCATTCTGAGGGCTGTCTTTTCGTCTTGCTTATGGTTTCCTTTACTGTGCAAAAGCTTTTAAGTTTCATTAGGTCCATTTTTAAATTTTTGTTTTTATTTCCATTTCTCTAAGAGGTGGGTCCAAATGGATCTTGATGTGTTTTATGTCATAGAGTGTTCTACCTATGTTTTCCTCTACGAGATTTATAGTGCCTGGCCTTACATTTATGTCTTTAATCCATTTTGAGTTTATTTTTGTGTATGGTGTTATTTTTGTGTATTAGTGTTCTAATTTCATTCTTTTACATTTTTCATTTTATATTCTTGCCACCTTTATCAAAAATAAGGTGACCATAATTGCGTGGGTTTATCTCTGGGCTTTCGATCATGTTCCATCGATCTATATCTCTGTTTTTGTCCCAGTACCCTACTGTTTTGATTACTGTAGCTTTGTAGTATAGTCTGAAGTCAGGGAGCCTGATTCTTCCAGCTCCATTTTTCTTTCTCAAAGCTGCTTTGACTATTCGGGATCTTTTGTGTTTCCATACAAATGGTGAAATTTTTTGTTCTAGTTCTGTGAAAAATGCCAGTGGTAGTTTGATAGGGATGGCATTGAATCTGTAGATTGCTTTGGGTAGTAGAGTCATTTTCACAGTATTGATTCTTGCAATCCAAGAACATGGTATATCTCTCCATCTGTTTGTATCATCCTTAATTTCTTTCATCAGTGTCATAGTTTTCTGCATATAGGTCTTTGTCTCCTTAGGTAGACTTATTCCTAGGTATTTTATTCTTTTTGTTGCAGTGGTAAATGGGAGTGTTTCCTTAATTTCTGTTTCATATTTTTCATCATTAGTGTATAGGAATGCCAGAGATTTCTGTGCATTAATTTTGTATCCTGCTACTTTACCAAATTCATTGATTAGCTCTAGTAGTTTTCTGGTAGCATGTTTAGGATTCTCTATGTACAGTACCGTGTCATCTGCAAACAGTGACAGCTTTACCTCTTCTTTTCGGATTTGGATTCCTATTATTTCTTTTTTTTCTCTGATTGCTGTTGCTAAAACTTCCAAAACTATGTTGAATAATAGTGGTGAGAGTGGGCAACCTTGTCTTGTTCCTGATCTTAGAGGAAATGGTTTCAGTTTTTCACCATTGAGAATGATGTTGGCTGTGGGTTTCTCATTTATGGCCTTTATTATATTGAGGTAAGTTACCTCTATGCTTACTTTCTGGAGGGTTTTTATCACAAATGGGTGTTGAATTTTGTCGAAAGCTTTTTCTGCATCTATTGAGATGATCATATGGTTTTTCTCCTTCAATTTGTTAATATGGTGTTATCACATTGGTTGATTTGCATATATTGAGGAATCCTTGTAATCCTGGGATAAACTCCACTTGATCATGGTGTATGATCCTTTTAATGTGCTGTTGGATTCTGTTCGCTAGTCTTTTGTTGAGGATTTTTGCATCTATGTTCATAGATATTGTGATATTGGCCAGTAGTTTCCTTTCCTTGTGACATCTTTGTCTGGTTTTAGTATCAGGGTGATAGTGGCCTCTTAGAATGACTTTGGGAGTGTTCCTCCCTCTGTTATATTTGGGAAGAGTTTGAGATGGATGGTGTTAGCTCTTCTCTAAATGTTTGATAGAATTCACCTGTGAAGCCATCTGGTCCTGGAATTTTGTTTGCTGGAAGATTTTTTGTTGTTTTTTTTTTCAGTACACGGGCCTCTCACTGCTGTGGCCTCTCCCACTGCGGAGCACAGGCTCCGGACGTGCAAGCTCAGCAGCCATGGCTCACAGGCCCAGCCACTCTGCGGCATGTGGGATCTTTCCGGATCGGGGCACGAACCCGTGTCCCCTGCATCATCAGGCAGACTCCCAACCACTGAGCCACCAGGGAAGCCCTGCTGGAAGATTTTTAATCACAGTCTCATTTTCAGTGCTTGTGATTGGTCTGTTAATATCTTCTATTTCTTCCCATTTCAGTCTCAGCAGGTTGTGCTTTTCTAAGAATTTGTCCATTTCTTCAAGGTTTTTCATTTTATTGGCATATAGTTGCTTGTAGTAATCTCTCATGATCCACTGTATTTCTGCAGTGTCAGTTGTTACTTCCCCTCTTTCATTTCTAATTCTATTGATTTGAGTCTTCTCCCTTTTTTTCTCGATGAGTCTGGCTAATGGTTTACCAATTTTGTTCATCTTCTCAAATAATCAGGTTTTAGTTTAATTGATCTTTGCCATTGTTTTCATCATTTCTTTTTGATCAGATCTTTATGATTTCTTTCCTTCTGCTGACTTTGGGGGTTTTTTGTTCTTCTTTCTGTAACTGCTTTAGGTGTAAGGTTTGGTTGTTTATTTGAGATGTTTCTTGTTTCTTGAGGTAGGACCGTATTGCTATAAACTTCCCTCTTAGAACTATTTTTGCTGCATCTCATAGGTTTTGGGTCGTCGTGTTTTCACTGTCATTTGTTTCTAGGTATTTTTTGATTTCCTCTTTGACTTCCTCAGTGATCTCTTGGTTATTTAGTAGTGTATTGTTTAGGCTCCATGTGTTCGTATTTTTTTACAGATTTTTTTCCTGTAATTGATATCTAGTCTCATAGCATTGTGGTCAGAATAGATAATTGATACGATTTCAGTTTTCTTAAATTTACCAAGGCTTGATTTGTGACCCAAGATATGATCTATCCTGGAGAATGTTCCATGAGCAGTTGAGAATAAAGTGTATTCTGTTGTTTTTCGAGGAATGTCCTATAAATATCAATTAAGTCCAACTTGTTTAATATATCATTTAAAGCTTGTGTTTCCTTATTTATTTTCATTTTGGATGATCTGTCCATTGGTGAAAGCAGGGTGTTAAAGTCCCCTACTATGATTGTGTTCCTGTCAATTTCCCTTTTATGGCTGTTAGTATTTGCCTTATGTATTGAGGTGCTCGTATGTTGGGTGCATAAATATTTACAGTTGTTATATCTTCCTCTTGGATTGATCCATTGATCATTATGTAGTGTCCTTCTTTGTCTCTTGTAATAGTCTTTATTTTAAAGTCTTTTTTGTCTGATATGAGAATTGCTCCTCAGATTTGTTTTGATTTCTATTTGCATGGAATATCTTCTTCGATCCCCTCACTTTCAGTCTGTATGTGTCCCTAGGTCTGAAGTGGGTCTCCTGTAGACAGCATATAAATGGGTCTTCTTTTTGTATCCATTCAGGAGCATTTAATCCATTTATATTTAAGGTAGTTATAGATATGTATATTCCTATTACCATTTTCTTAATTGTTTGGGGCTATTGTAGGTCTTTTTCTTCTCTTGTGTTTCCTGCCTAGAGAATTTCCTTTAGCATTTGTTGTAAGGATGGTTTGGTGGTTCTGAATTTCCTTAGCTTTTGCTTGTCTGTAAAGGTTTTAATTTTTCCATAGAATCTGAATGAGATCCTTGCTGGGTAGAGTAATCTTGGTTGTAGGTTTTACCCTTTCATCACTTTAAATATGTCCTGCCACTCTCTTCTAGCTTGCAGAGTTTCTGATGAAAGATCAGCTGTTAACATTATGGGGATTCCCTTACATGTTATTTGTAGTTTTTCCCTTGCTGCTTTTAATATTTTTTCTTTATATTTAATTTTTGATAGTTTGATTAATATGTGTCTTGGCATGTTTCTCCTTGGATTTATCCTGTATGGGGCTCTCTGTGCTCCCTTGACTTGATTAACTATTTCCTTACCCATATTAGGGAAGTTTTCAACTATGATCTCTTCAAACATTTTCTCAGTCCCTTTCTTTTTCTCTTCTTCTTCTGGGACACCTATAATTCGAATGTTGGTGGGTTTAATGTTGTCCCAGAGGTCTCTGAGACTGTCCTCAATCCTTTTCATTCCTTTTTCTTTATTCTGCTCTGCGATAGTTATTTCCGCTTTTTTATCTTCCAGGTCACTTATACATTCATCTGCCTTAATTATTCTGCTATTGATTCTTTCTAGAGAATTTTAAATTTCATTTATTTTGTTTTTTATCATTGTTTGTTTGCTCTTTAGTTCTTGTAGGTCCTTGTTAAACGTTTCCTGTATTTTCTCCATTCTGTTTCCAAGATTTTGGATCATCTATACTATCCTTACTCTGAATTCTTTCTCAGGTAGACTGCCTATTTCCTCTTCATTTGTTTAGTCTGGTGGGGATTTTACCTTGCTCCTTCATCTGCTGTGTGTTCCTCTATCTTTTCATTTTGCTTAACTTACTGTGTTTGGGGTCTCCTTTTCACAGGCTGTAGGTTCTTAATTCCCGTTTTTTTTGGTGTCCACCCCCAGTACCTAAGGTTGGTTAAGTGGGTTGTGTAGGCTTCCTGATGAAGGGGACTGGTGCCTGTGTTCTGGTGGATTAGGCTGGATCTTGTCTTTCTGGTGGGCAGGACTGCGTCCAGTGATGTGTTTGGGGGTGTCTGTGACGTTATTATCAGCCTATCTGCTAATGGGTGGGGTTGTGTTCCTGTGTTGCTAGTTGTTTGGCATAGGGTGTCCAGCCCTGTAGCTTGCCTGTTGAGTGGAGCTGGGTCTTAGCATTGAGATGGAGATCTCTTGGAGAGCTTTTGCCATTTGATATTATGTGGGACTGGGAGGTCTGTGGTGGACCAATGGTCTGACCTGGCCCTCCCACCTCTGAGGCACAGGCCTGACACCTGGCCGGAGTACCAAGACCTGTCAGCCACATGGCTCAGAAGAAAAGGGATAACAAAAGAAAGAAAGAAAGAAAAAAGTAAAATAAAGTTATCAAAATAATAAATTTTAAAAAATTATTAAAAATTAAAATAAATTAAAAAGTAATACAAAAGAGAAATTTTAAAAAAAGGAAGAGG
>NW_006777145.1:399892-425185 GCF_000442215.2 Lipotes vexillifer
GGAAAGAGGAGAGCAACCAAACCAAAAAACAAATCCACCAATGATAACAAGTGCTAAAAACTATACTTAAAAAAAACAAAAATTACAAAAAAAACAAACAGAGAGACAGGACCCTAGGACAGATGGTAAAAGCAATGCTATACAGACCAAATCACACAAAGATGCATACACATACACACTCACAAAAAGATAAAAAGGAAAAAAAGTATATATATACATATATATATATATAAATTTTAAAAAAGGAAGAGAGCAACCAAATCAATAAACATATATCCCAGTGATAATAAACTCTAAATTCTAAACTAAGATAAACATAAAACCAAAGACAAATTAGATGCTGAAAGCAAACCGGAAGTCGACAGTTGCTCCTATTGTCCACCTCCTCAATTTGGGATGATTCGTTGTCTATTCTTGCATTCCACAGATGCAGGGTACATCAAGTTGACTGTGGAGATTTTATCCTCTGCTCCTTTGGCTGCTGGGAGAGATTTCCCTTTCTATTCTTTGTTTGCACAGCTCCTGGGATTCAGCTTTGGATTTGGCCCCGCCTCTGCGTGTAGGTCGCCGGAGGGCGTCTGTTCTTTGCTGACAGGACGGGGTTAAAGGAGCAGCTGCTTCAGGGGCTCTGGCTCACTCAGGCCCGGGGGGAGGGAGGAGTACGGATGCGGGGTGAGCCTGCGGCGTGTCGTTGCACCAGCCTGAGGCGCGCCGTGCGTTCTCCCGTGCGTTCTCCTGGCAGTGGCGGGCTGCACAGGCTCCCCGGAAGGGAGGTGTGGATAGTGACCTGTGCTTGCGCAGAGGTTTCTTGGTGGCGGCAGCAGCAGCCTTAGTGTCCCATGCCCGTCTGTGGGGTCCTCGCTGATAGCCGCGGCTCGTGCCCGTCTCTGGAGCTCCTTTAAGCAGCGCTCTTAATCCTCTTTCCTCGCGCACCAGGAAACAGATAAGAAGTCTCTTTCCTCTTCGGCAGCTCCAGACTTTTCTCCGGACTCCCTCCCGGCCAGCTGTGGCGCACTAGCCCCTTGTAGGCTGTGTTCACGCCACCAACCCCAGTCCTCTCCCTGCGCTCAGACCGAAGCCCGAGCCTCAGCTTCCAGCCCCCGCCCGCCCCCGTGTGTGAGCAGACGAGCCTCTCGGGCTGGTGAGTGCCGGTCGGCAGCGATCCTCCGTGCGGGAATCTCTCCACTTTGCCCTCCGCACCCCTGTTGCTGCGCTCTCCTCCGTGGCTCTGAAGCTCCCCCCCTCCTCCACCCGCTGTCTCCGCCCGTGAAGGGGCTTCTAGTGTGTGGAAACCCTTCCTCCTTCACAGCTCCCTCCCGCTGGTGCAGGTCCCGTCCCTATTCTTTTGTCTCTGTTTATTCTTTTTTCTTTAGCCCTACCCAGGTATGTGGGGTACTTTCTTGCCTTTTGGGAGGTCTGAGGTCTTCTGCCAGCGTTCAGTAGGTGTTCTGTAGGAGCTGTTCCACATGTAGATGTATTTCTGATGTATTTGTGGGGAGGAATGTGATCTCCATGTCTTACTCTGCCATCTTGTAGGTCTCTTGTGAAACTCATTTTTAGTAGAACATCCCTATTATCTCCTCTTGGATAATATTCCCTGGGAAAATCTTATTTAGAAAATACAACTTTAGGAGGAAAAATAAAATATAAATTGTTATGTTTTTGTAAGGGGGCATGAATTTGTTAACATAATAGCATATTGGAAAGAGCCATCTCTCTTTGAAGTTCTTTGAGGATGTGTACCCTGTTAGTTCATTGTATAAGTGAAGGTAAATAATAAGAGCTACTGTAACAAACAATTCCTAAATCTCAGTGACTGAGACTAATAAAAGTTTATTTCTTGTTTACATCACAGTTGTAATGCTGATTGGCAAGGAGCATTGGTCTGTGGAGTCATTCTGTAAGTCAGGCTTCCTGAAACCATATTCTGAAGCTGCAGGGGCTTTCCCTTGATCCTGTGCAGCCTGTTAGTATATGAGCAGATGAGATTCCTCACAGAGAATTATGCAGATAATTTGGGGAGCCATGCCTAGAAATGACAAATTCCCCTTTTGCCCACATTTCAATGTCTGGAATTTGGTCATATGGCCTCACATCTATTTCTGTGCCAAGCAAGAAGAGGAGAACACAGATAAGAGTGGGCATTTGCAATTTCTATCAAAAATTTTGAAAAGTGTCTAAGACTTTACTAGTGGGACCGACTAGGTAAGAATATTTTAGGTACACGGAGCTACGTGAATAAAGGGCATGGATTCATAAAAGAAAATTTAGAAGAACTGTGAAAAGTCCAGGTGGCAGATGAGTCTGGAGAGAGAGAGTTTGGGAATAGATTGTAAAGAATCCTAAGTCATCCTAAGGATTTTAGACTTTGTATTGTAAAGGGTTGGGAATCAGTGGAGGTTTTCAAGGTGAGCTCAGGAGTACTTTTATTTCATATAAGCAGGTCTGAGAAGAGTGTCCAAGATGGACTGGAGAGATAAGAGCCTTGTGGAAATAGAGGATAATAGACAGGAAGCTTTTGAACTTACCTGGAAGAGAAGGTTCATGTTCATTATGAGGATTGTATTGGAGACGAAGAGGACAGCCAAAATTAGACAAATAATTTCTTGGAAAAAAATCAGTAAGATTTGATAAAGGGTTTGTTTTGGTGAGGGACTGGAAGAGAGAAATGATTTTAAAGTTTCTGGTTTTTGAGCTCGAGAGGATGGTGTCATGATTTACCAAATATTTTAGAGCTGGAGCAGATTTGGAGGTAAAGATAATTAGTTTATTTTTTCATATTGAGTTGAATGTAACTGTTGGAAGTACATGACTGGAGTTTGAAAAAGAATAAACTGTTGCTTGGAGAGAAATAAGCACACAGACTCAATTTGAAATCTTGAGATTCAGTGAAGTCACCCATGGGTCACAACTGAGGAAAAAAATGGAAAGAGAACCAAAGAGAGAACTCTAAACAATGCTGAGGGTTAAATGATGGGTAGAGAAATACAACACTGAAGTTGCCTTAGTGATCAGAAATAAAAGTTTACCCGAGTAACATGATGTCTAGTAGAAAAAAAATGCCCGTTCACGAAACACGATATCCAAGAACCTTCCTTCCTTGAATAAGACAGACATTTTTGTCTATGTCTTGGAAAATAAAATGTATTGCTATTGGGAATAAAAATATTAAACCTCTGAACCATTACTTAAAACATGTTTCCCAACTTGTTGTTTGACTAATAGAAAGCATTTGTGTTGAAAACACAGCAACTTATATCACTTTTTGTCCATAGTATCAATATTTGGTAAACACAGATTTTATTGGAAAAATAAGGAAAAGCAGTTTCAGTACCTGTAAATGCATGTTATGAGATAAGTGATGGTGCGGGAAGTCGGAATGCTCCAGTAGTTTTTGACCACTGATGCTGGCATGCAGACTTTGTGGGAAGCTGGAAATGATTGTCACATTTTAATTTACTCAGAGGAAGAAATATGAAATGAGTTTCATGACAAATGCATATCCAAGAGATATTTCTGTGCAGGAGAAAAGAAATAGCTGCTAAGTGGATCCTGATCTGGGGCATAATCAAAACTCAACAATTTCCATATTTATGTTTTTGTGAACATTTCCTTTGTGGACATTTAAATAGACATTTATAAAAGGTTTAGTATTTTTGGCAGGGGAAATGCATAAAGAATATGTTGCCATTTTGGAACTTGAATAAGGAAACAAAAATGCTTTATCCATTTCTTTGTTTAAAGCAAGAGAACAATATTGAGCATTAGCTATGTTATTAAATTAGGGCTCCCTATAGATCTGTGTATTATCCAACCAGATGTATGTGCTGTATGGCCTCGTTGCTCTAAACATTATTTTTTCTCTTGCTCTCTCCCTTGCTTCTAGACAAGGTGAATTAGTAGTGTTCCAAGTAGAATGAGAGTGGTATGGGATAGAGGAAAACTATGGAGAGAATTTTATCTCTACTTTCTGCACAACACAGCCAAAGTTCTCCAAAAATTTGCAGTAGTCACAGTTCACTTCACTTGCCTCTGGCTTAGACACTTTCCTACTCCTACATTCCATCAAAACAACTCTGAGCAAGACTGCCAATGGTCCATCCAAATAGTGGACCAAGTACAAGATGCTTTATGCATCCACCCAGTTGAGAGCTCTCTTGTTTTGCTGCTTTGGCTTCCAGGAAGCCATTCACTGCTGGTTCTTTCCTTATTCTATAGCCACTCCCTCTTGTTTCTGTTCCACACCTAGCAGGGCACTCAAGTGTGGTTTGTCTCCAGATTCCTCTCTGCTGACTCTGTACTACCACATATTCCTAATTTTCTATGTATGGGTTCATGACATTACAAAATTAGAAATCTGGTCTTGGAGTTCATATTCAAATGGATTAAAGGACTCAAAACAACATTAAAAAGTCATTAATAATTATGACACAATTAGCTTAACAATATTTCATGATGTGGGATAAATTCATAGTCATTGTATTACTTAAGTGGGTCAAGCTGTTGTCCAAATTATGTACTCCCATTGACCAGCCAGATAAGCTTCCAGCACATCCCAGAAAACCTCTGGTCATTCTTCGCGTTAGCTTGACATTATAATAGACCCATACTTGTGTCACGTTGTACCTCATCCTACAAAATAACACCATCCTACCAAATATCACACAGACCATTCAGGTCGTTGTTCTGCCTCTTAGAATATTCCACTGCAGCCTGTTAGGTTTTATACACAGATGCAAATGCAGTAAAATTGTGAAGGTGGTTTTGAGGTTCATGTATCTCCTGGGACCCCCTGCTTGGTTGCCATGCTCCTTCTGGTCATATTTTCAGCATTCCCCAAGGAGCTACACCTCCTACTAAGTGCCAGTGGCTCCCAAGGAGTATTTCCATCTGCCTACTTAGAATTTCTAAATGATAGTTTTATATCCACATCAGGATAAACTTGGGTCCTTACTTTGTATCACTCCTTCATCACACCCACCCACCTGTGTTGCTGATCCAGTTTGTAACACCACTCCCACCATCCTACTAAGTGTGCATTGAGAAACTGGGTTGTCATTTTAATTCTCTTCATATGCTTTACTATCCCCTCTGCTTTTTACTCCTCTCTCTTTATCCACCCATCTTCTACCTAATCGTGTACCAGATCTTTGGGGGTCTTATCAGCTGCACCCCAAATAGTTCATGATTCAGTGCCCTGGTTTCTATATTCACCATATATCCAAAGTTAACTGACAAAGTTGCTAGTATTGTATGACAGAGATATGAAATTACGTCTTGGAGCTTCCCCATATTTCTCAACCTTCCTATGATTAGAGATTAGAGACACAGAGCAGTTCTGGCCAATGGACTTTGAGTGGAAGTGACATGTGTCTCTCCCAGCCTAAGAAATTTAAAAGTAGAAGTGATTTCTCCATGCTAATTTCCCTCCTGCTCCAGTAACCTTTGAGGCCAAATCTTCCAACAGGTGTAGCTTCAAGATAGCTGAGGACAGTCTGTCATGGATCAGAGATGGTGGGGACAACCTCTGAGATTTCAGGGTTTCTTTCTTACCGTGACATAGCTTAGCCCATCCTGACTCATACACTTCATAATAATTCTTCTCATTGCCAGTGTTCTTCCTCTTCACTTTTCTTTTCCTTTCTACTCTCTGCAACATTACCAGCTATCTTTCTAAATGCACCTCACTCCATTATGTTTATTATATGATTTAGTGGTCCCTCATGTCTTTAAAGTCAAGTCTACATGCTCTGCTAGCACATGCAAAGTTCTTCAGGATCTGGCCCATGAGTACATGAAGACCCTTACTTCCTACAAGCTCTTCATGCATTTCCTCTCTGGTCATATCAAACAACACACAGGAGCTCATGTGCTTCTTTTCTGAGCACATGCTATTTACTTTATTTTTATATAAGTATTAGATAAATAATTCTCACTGAAAGAAGTTAACTTAGGGGTATTTAGAGGAAAATGTAAAACTTTCTCTTTCTCTTCTTTTCCTTATATTCATTTCCGTGCTCAGAATCAGAAACCATAGTGTATCAACATTTTGGGGTACATTCTTTCAGTCTGCAAATGTGTAAATGTACATATTTATGTACATCTTTTTCTAAGCATCAAAGGTATTGTATTTATATATCATTCTGCACTTATATTCTTATTGTCTCTGTTATATTTTATATTCTATTCCTCTGCTTCGAAGCTCCTTTACTTATTCTGTGGAATGCACATTTGTCTTTTAAGATGCAGCTCAAACATCAACTTTTGCGTGAAGTCTTCTCCTACACCTCTGACCTTCAGGCTAAGTTCTGCGCCACTTTATTCCGTATGTGTTCCTCCATCAGAGCTCTTATTGCATTGTCAGGTAATTATGGGCTGTACAAAATACTTTACTCATTTAGTAACTTTTCATGCATGAAGTGGACATTTATCAAATACCTACATAAATTAACTCCATCATACATTCAACAAACCTTCCAAATTTTTTGCTTTAACTTAGCACCATGCCTAGTATTAGAAAGAATAGAAGCAGTTCTCTGATAAGAGGAACTTAAAATCAAGTTTAAAATCAACCCAGATTTGAGTAAATTTGACTAAGATGCCAAAATTCAGGGGGATAATTCTGAATTCAATAATTGGTATGACAATTTTTTTTCTTTCTCTCTTTAGTCCTTTCAATATATTTTCTAACTGGAGCTATAGTAATTTCACTTCCTTAAAGTCAAAACTCTTTTATCTCGTGCTTGTAACTCTTCATTTGACCCCCTGCTCTCAAGAAGACTCCAAATTCTTTTGGAGTTTTATGATCAAGCCTCTTTCTGTATTTATTTCTTGCTGCATCTTTTATAGTACTATTGTACCTTTTACTTAAGCTTACCTTAACATTCAGGATACTCCATTGAAGTTATCTGTTCATTTATGTGACTTGTGCACTGGAATATGAATACCATCAGGAATTGGACACTGCCCTGTTCATTAATATAGTCCCAGGGCTTAGTGAGGGAATGATAAATGCATAAAATAGTTTTTCATGGAGTTGGAATATATTTTTATTACACATTATTAAATAGCTACTACTTATTGAATACTTATTTTTTGCCAGATAAAGCACTAAGTGCTTTAAAATAAAATTTAAAATAAAATTAAGTTCTCATACTAATTCCGTGATGGAGATGCTATGCCCATTTAACAGATGATGAAACTGAGCCTTAATGAGGTTAAATAAATTGGTTAACATCACATAGCTCATAAGTAAAAGAGTTAGGCCCACCTGAACTCTAAAGTGAACGTTATGACCCCTGCACTGTACTTGGCGGTAACATATTGGATGGGCCAAAAAGTTCGTTCAGGTTTTTCCATAAGATGTTATGGAAAAACCTGAACGAACTTTTTGACCAACCAGTATATTTGTTCCACTTTTTTTTCTCATTTGAAAGGTGGTTTTTCAAATGTGTTGTGATGGACTGAATGTTTGTGCCCCTCCCAAATTGATATGTTGAAATTATACCCCTAGTGTGATATTAGGAGGTGAGCCCTTTGGGAAATAACTAGGATGAGATGAGGTCATGAGAGTGGAGCCCTCAAGAATGGGATTAGTGTCCTTGTAAGGGTCATGAGAAAGCTTACTTCCCCTCTCTGC
Organism: Lipotes vexillifer; assembly: GCF_000442215.2. Lineage (NCBI taxonomy): Eukaryota > Metazoa > Chordata > Mammalia > Artiodactyla > Lipotidae > Lipotes > Lipotes vexillifer. The sequence goes on from NW_006777145.1 coordinate 407,532, forward strand.
TCTTTGTCATGTGAGGATACAAGAGAAATAGGCAGTTTGCAACCTGGTCGAGGGTCCTTATCAGAATCCTACAATGCTGGCACCGTAATCTTAGACTTTCAGCTTCCAGGACTGTGAAAAATACATTTCTGTTGTTTATGAGCCACCCAGTCTATGGAACTTTGTTATAGCAACTGGAACTGACTAAGACACATGTCATACCATAGCTTTAAAGTATTTGCCCTAGAAGCTCCAAATTTTTCTTCTTTCCTTTGTATCTCCTTTTCTTTTTTTTCTATTTCTTCCATCTAAAATTTTCTCATTCATTGAAACTTAAAGACCATGCTAGTCAACATCCCCCAAGAGGATCTCAAGTCTTTTGGCTGGATGTGAAGTTTTAGGACGAGATAATTCATGGTCATTTTAGTGTTTGCCTCTAAGTCTCCTCTCCAGGAACCAAACCTGAACATCGTCTTTTCTTCTTTTCTTCCTTCCAAGCATCCCAGAGACCCAGGCTGCTCTCTTCTTTCTTAGTCTGCCACCACTCTCTATATTCGTTGGGTTTCTTCTCCCCCTACACCTGGTTACAGAGAGAATGCATTTCTCTAAATGCTTTTCTTCTAGCCCCCCTGAAGGCAAACTACACAGTACAAAATTTTAAAGATCTCTTTTAGATTTCAAAACAGTTTTTTCCAGCTCTGCTGAATTTAATCTAAAGATTCAGGTTTTTTTCTAGTGTTCCAACATTTGCATTTCTTTATTAGTAGGTAAGGACAGAAAAAGAGACTCAAGTCAGTGGAGGAAACCTGGAGTCAGTTTCACTGGAGCTACTGTTTAGAACTCTTTACATGACAGCGTGAACTCTACACCTACAAGGAAATAAAAGCTACAAGGTTCATTTTCATGCATACACAATATTTTCATGCTCTTGAGTTGGCAACAGAAAACCAAGTGCTGTGTAACATGAGATGCCCACTCCCCTGGGGCAGAGAATGAAGCCATGTTCACATGGTGGGTGCTGCTAAATGCTGTTGATTCACTATCTGCTTCTGGAAGTGTAGGGAGAAACATTATTCCTCATGCATATTGTTCATTTGTTTATTCATGCATAAAATATTTATTGAGCAAACAGCACTACGGAAGAAACAGCACATGCTTCTAGAAGTTCACAATTTACAGAAGACTTCCCCCATTCCCTGACTGCACCTTATATCCTGGTTGGCAATTACTGATAGTCACTCATGGAGAAACTAGCCTGTCTTGCAGCCATTGGTGGTACCAGTACACAACACAATTAACCCCTCCTTCTGTAGAGTTGAGTTATTTACGAGCCCATCAGCTGTTCCAGGGACAACAGTGATCTTTGACTGTGGTGTTACACCTTGCTTAAGAACATCAAAAAACATCTATGACTCCCTTTTGCCTTCGGGACCAAGTGTGAACTCTGTTGTCATGGAAGAGGTTCTGTAATAACCGAGCCCTGACTAATCTTGACTCATCTGTCCCCACTCTCTGGTTTGTGCTTTGCTCACAAACAAAATCAGACTGCTGGAAGTTCCTCCCACACATCAACATGTTTCTCATTTCCTTTCATTCCTTTCTGCCTGTAATGTTTCCCCATTTCCGTGACCCCCTTTCCCCTCCCCAACTGCACTTTGGTGCAGCACCTCCAATGGGCTAACTGCTAATGATCTTTAATGGTTCAGTTGGCCATAACCTCCACAGGAATTCATCCTTGACTCCAAGAACACTGGATTTTGATACTTTTGATACTTTTCTGTATTCATTAAACTCTATTTAGTGTACTCAATTGCCCTATGGCAATTGTAACAACCCATTTCTGTGTTTGCCTGCTTACCTTGCTGTGACCTTAAAGGCAAGAGCTCTGCATTATCTATTTTTTTATACCCGTGTTGGTGTATGACACATAGCAGGAATGAACGACCAAAAGAATAAGTAAACGGAAGAATAGTGAAGCTTAGCCTTATATCAGTTTGAAATTGCATTTGGTATTGCGTAATCCTGGCATCTCAAAAATTGTGATTCTTCTATAATATGAGGACATAGGCGGTCCCATGTTGGTACGTGTGATCCACATGTGTCTTCGTCGAGCCAGAGTTTTCTATTGATATATTTTTGTTCTTCACCCTTAATAAATGATATCCTCCAGATGTTCGCATGGTCACAAGGTGAGTCCTTAGCTCCAGTCATCATGTCTGCATCCTAGGCAGGAAGAGGCAGGAGGAGTGAACGGAAACAATTACATGACAATTGAGGGATTTTTAGCCAGTTTCTCCAAAAGCCGACTAACTACTTCTGCATACATCTCATTAGGTAGAATTTAATCACGTGGCCACTTCCATCTGAAAGTGAACCTTGGAAATGCGTAGTTTCTGTTGCGTAACTTGTCACATCCAACAAATCCAAGTTCTGTTAGGATGGAGGAGAATGGATATTGTCTGTCCCAGGCAATAAACAACATTTGGGTGTTTAATGTTACGAGTTGATTTAAATGAAGGCTATCATTCCAATCTTCCAATTGAAATACGTAAGTTATTTGTATGGCTATTCTATAAATTATTGTCAAGTTAGGGAAACCGATACTATGGCTCAACAGGAGAGAATTAATACACAGGTTTTGGAAAAGCTGAAAGGCCAAAAAAGGGGACCAAGAAGCAATCCAAGATTCACCAATAGTAGGAAGTACAACCACCCTTTCCTGGTATAGGTTAAACTATGTGAGAAGGTGGCTTGGGAGCCAAAGGTGCCCACTGGGATCTTGGACATCAGTGGGAGTTGCCTGGGACCAAAGAGGAGATGTAGCCACTCCCAGACACAAGAAAGAGACAATAGTAGTCTAGATTCTCCCTCCTTTCTGCCTTCAATCTCCATCAGTGCCTCCCATTCACTGCATTTAGTCAGAAGCCTGTAGTTAGGGCAGCTTGGGAAAAGTTTGCAGGATCAGCCCACTGAATGTATCTGAGACAAATGGATCTGAGAGAAAATGAGCAAATGTCTGGCACAGGCACTGGTAGTGGGTCTAAGAACAATCTCTTCCTAAATGCAACTTTTCATAAATCTATAGGGGAAGGAGTACAGGGTAGTGAGGCACGCACTCACTTGTAGTCAGAAGTGAATTTATGTATTACCTCCTCCACTTATGAGCTGTAGGATTTTAGCAAGCCACGTAAACTTCCTGAGCCTCAGTTTCTTATTTTAAAAAATGGAGACGTTAAAATCTCGTCTACTTTCCTCAAGGCATACCTATGAATGTTGAAGAAGGCTAAAACACCTGTCTGCATACATCAAAAAGGATGTATTTGAAGATAACTTATTAATCATCTACTATGTGCCAGCTATTGTCTATGTGCTTTACTCACATCATCTCATTTAACCCTCACAAAAGTATTTACAGGCAGAGATAAATTGATCCATTTAAAATCGAAATTGAAGACCATGGTAAGAATTGAGGTTAGAGAAACTGATGGGAACTCGATGATAAAAAGTCTCATAGATATTGTTAGAGTTGATTTTTTAAATGCTATGGGGACCTTTGAAGCCTTTTAAACAAATGAGACACACAATGAGATCTAAATTTTAGAAATATCAACCTAGGTGGCAGGGAGGAGGGTTGATTGGGGGTGAGAGAAGTGGTAGAATGGAGATGGCAGGATCAACAATACAAAACTTGCTTAATTGTTTTTTATATCCACTGTAATCCTGAATTTCAAGTTATTAGGTTTTATCATCATCTAAGAGAAAAAAAAAACATGCGATACACAGGTTTTGAAGTAAATGTTTCACTGAGTAGATTCCCTAAACCTCAAACAAAATTGATATCGAAGGAAAGATTAAGGTTAGATTTTCCTTGGAAATTTTGGTTTTGCTTATTAAACTCTAATACCTTTATGGTGCTAAAGGGTGTGGGTTTGACTTAAGGCCATGTCCATTCTGGTCAGTAGAGAGTTTACCTGTGATCAGAATCATGGTGGAGCATGTGAGTTTGCCTGTTTTGGGGCTTGTGTAGGTTTACATGTTTTTTGTACATGGTCCCCTGAACCTGCTTCCATGTGTCTGATTTTGTGTGTATGACAGATGCATACTCAGAGGACATTGCAGAGGGAAAAAGGAGCAGCTACCATCTCTGGAAAACCCCAAATCTGCTTTAGAATAATCAAACATTTATTCTTTTCAGGATCACTGTTGCAAACAGATGTATTTATTTTTATTATTTTATTTGAAAATATTGATTGATATAAACCAATGTATAATCTCTTATATTGGGAATACATCATATGCTTGATTGCATGATGGTCCTCTGAACCTTTCTCAGTGTCCCTCTTACACTCTCTTTTGTGTCTCAGAGGCTAAAAGACCAGAAGCTACGTTTCCTAGTATTTCTTACTATGTTTCTGGTTTGCTTTCATCTAATAAATGCACTGCATTAGTGTAGGAAGGTGGAAGGAAGCAGAAGCCATACTTCTTTGTCAATGGCAGGAAGCACCTGAGCTTTAGCAGATGTGAGGTTCAGTATCAGCAATAGTCTCTGGAGACACTTTTAAAGTCACCAGCGTCATTGCTCTAGGAAGCAATGACTATTTGACAGTGGTTTCCTGGAGTTCCTGACTTGGTTGAAACTTGCTGATTCTCAGAAAGCTGGGCTGGTCAGCCTGAGAGCTAGTGTCCGCCTTCCCTGACCTTGGTTCCTTCAGCCCTTCTAACAGTGTTATTGGCACCAAATTCTGCGTATTCATTCCTTTCCTGCTTGAAATCCCTAGAGCAGCGTCTGTTTCCCAAACGTGACTAGTATACCCCATGGATCCTGGTACCCACTATGTTACTTATTACTGATTACTCATAACAGTGCTCATGGTACATTGAATGGCAATCAAAGTGACAGAATCAAGTGGATACACTGAGACATTCCTCCTATCCAATGTGGCATCACATTCCTTGAACCAAATCTTTGAAAATTCACGATCTGTTCCCTTGAGTTATGGTTTCCATACTCCAGATGCCTTCTCTCTTTCTTGTAGAAAACGAGTTCTTGTACACCTTGTCTGTAACTCCTCCAGACAACCTTATAAGAATTTTAGGGTGAACATAATGAAAGTATCACCTGAGACCTTTGTTATACATGTGTGAAGAGTATATTAAATAAGCACAACTCATAGCTTATTCAAAACACATCTCTATTTTGGTTTTCCTCCATGTTTTTGTTCAATATTAGATAAAACACAGTCTAATAGTCACTTTAAGAGATAAACACTATCCTAATTCAGAAATTTGGTGTCTAGTGTAAATTATTAATAAAAATTCTGAATATGGCTTCATGTGAATCTTCTCTCCTCCTCAAACTCTAACATGCTTCAGGGTGTAAGTCTGTAATGGTTGGCTACTATCTTATTTCTTTGCCTGCTTCTCCTCATTCACTCCCATTTGTTTGCTTCTGAGATTCCAAGAGTCTAGGTTTAAAGGAAGCGGGTGGAGGAGTGGTAACATATAAGAAAGGACAACTTGAACTTGTTGTCATGTAACTGGCTTTGTGTTCTCTGGTCCTGTCTTAGGTTTAAAGCTATATCTTTCTTTATCATAGGGTCACATTTTTGCCTTTTGTCAGGGCCCTCTTTGACTCCTCTGACTGTAGTTCCCTTGATCTGGGTGCAGATGCATCTCTATTCTAGCTTTTTGCCTCAGACTCTTTCTGAACCTCTAACAAACCAGTATTCATATAATATCTACCTTCCTCATGCTAGGTTTCCTCTGCCTTTACAGACCAACTTATTGGAAAGATACCAAGAAGGTCATAAGCCAGTTCTCTGTCTCCTGTTTTCCTACGTCAGGTCCATGGGAAACACTCACGGATTCTTTTCACTGACAAACTCAAGGACCACAACCATCTTTCCTTCCTCCTTCCAATTTTTCCTGACACATGTGATCTTTCCTGCCCCTCCTTTTCCATGAACATCTGTGATGGCCTTTTCATTTATTCTTCCATTTGAGCCTCATTAATTCAATACCTTTGTTCAGTTATATTGAATCTGAGTACCATTTTCCATGCCCATGTAAGTATTTTTTTTTTTTTTGCGGTACGCGGGCCGCTCACTGTTGTGGTCTCTCCCGTTGCGGAGCACAGGCTCCGGACGCGCAGGCTGAGCGGCCATGGCTCACCGGCCCAGCCGCTCCGCGGCATATGGGATCTTCCCGGACCGTTGCACGAACCCGTGTCCCCTGCATCGGCAGGCGGACTCTCAACCACTGCGCCAGCAGGGAAGCCCTGTAGGTAGTTTTTATTCTGTACCATTCTTCTGTTTTCTAGAACCTCTTCACTTTCTTCCATAATAGAATTTTTAGATCTTGATTTCTAAAGCCAGAGTAACTCTTTGGAAGTCTTTCTGTGCCCTTCACCAGCTGCATGACCTTGGATTAGTTATCTAACCTCCCTGTGCTTTGCTTTCCTCATCTGTAAAATAGGGATAAAAGGGTATCTGAACAAAACTTCTTGTAAAAAAATAGCTAAAGTGATCCATGTGACAGCCTTAGCCACTACCTTGTGCTCAATAAATATTGGATTTTTGCTATTATTAACTATGTCCAGTTACACTTTTGCTTCCCAGGGTGACAACTCCTAAGAGTTACCTTCACAAGGTAAAGATTGGAGTGATTTGTGGGAGAGGAGTCTAGTCCCCTTCTAATTTCAGGGTGTCACTGGATGGTCAGGAACTTGTTAACATCACTTGTATGGAGGAAGGATATGACTGAAATTCTAATGTGGAGAAAATAATACATGAGACCAAGAACAACCCTTGGAGTTTAGTGTGGGAGAAAGAACTAGCAAAGTCAACAAACAAATAAGCAAATTGAGCAGTCAGTATCTGGTAAGAAATAGGAAAACTCAGTATGCAAATTGTGAAGTGAGAGATGTGCTTCAAAGAATGGATGTCAGTATTACTCATTACAGTAGAGAGGTTAAGGAAATCAGCTTCTACCTCAGTAAGAACTTCAGCTACCTTTAAGTGAAGAAGAGCCTGCTATGCACCAAGGAATGACTCCAAGGCAAACCTAGAAGATCCAAACCATATCTTTGGAGCTATGATTAAGAAATCCTTTCCTAAAGATAGCAAAAAGAAAACCATCTGTGTGCTACTTGAATAGCGGTTCTCAATCTGGGGAAATTTAAAAAATACCTGTGCCTGGGTTTCACCCTCAAATATTCTGATGTAATTAGCCTGAGAAGGCTGGCATTCTACAAAACTCCCAAGTTAATTCAAACATTTAGTCAAGTTTGAGGATCATGTATTGTTGAGTGGTTCTCAAAGTATGGCCTGGACCAGCAGAATCAGCTTCACTTATACATTTGTTGGTGATGTGAATTCTCTGATCATTCATCATTCCCCACACATACTGAATCAGAAATACTTGGAGGGGACCTGGCATTTCATCAAGTTCTCTAGATTATTCTGATGCACACTAAACTTTGGAAACCATTGTATCAATATAGAGATTCAGTGTTGTTTTGAGGTATAAAAAGGCTGGATTGCTGGGTTTTGCATAAAAAATTTATGATAAGAAAATGAAGGTGAATATACCCATAGTTTGATGGTAGGGGATGGTTTTGCTGTTTCTCCTCCTTCTCTTTCTGCTTCCACTTTGTCTTCTGGTTTATGCAGCTTTGTTCTATTTATTTAGGTATTAATGTTATTTTTCTTAAACACTGCAGATAAGCTGAGCTGCTGTACACACTTCGCTCCCGGTTAGAAAATGCTGTGAAATTTGACATAGAGACTAGAGAATCGGAAGGGGAACATGAGCATGTCAGTGCTCAGATAGGTTAAGTAACTTGTCCATTGCTTCTCAGCAGATCACAGACCTGGGATTAGAATCCAGGGCTATTTCTCTCTAAAATATGTGCTTTCCCCCAATTTTTGCACAGATCAAAGTCTTCTTCTTTCTGGACACACTCATAGACTATGATGCTGTCTTTCTTGCAGTGAGATGTAGCCATGTGTTTAGTTAATGTGAGAAGAAATGAAGTGCATCACTTCAAGGTTTGGTTTATTAGAATATCACTCCTGATATTTCTGATGACTTTTTGCAGATATTCATGGGACTCCATTAGTGAAGATGGTGCAGCAAAAAAGATGTAGGAGCCTGGGTCCCTGAATCAGCACTTCTGACAAACTTTGGACTTCACATAGAGATAAAGAAAAAACTTCTGAAATTTGAGTGGTAAGTGAAAAAGAAGCTGGCACAACACTAAATTACCCCAGGTCTTCAGTGATCACTCAGAATACTTCTACACTGGTATTAAGCATGTCTTCCTCCTTCTTATCCCTCCTGCTCACCATCACACATGACCAGACTAAAAGAGTCTGATCCTTTGTGCCTCACTTGCTGTTGCATTTGCTGTGACTGATTAATTTCTGCCTATAATTTGCCTGCTTTGTGTGGATTTAGGAGTGAGACTTTTGCCTCCAGAATAGAATTCTGGTAGGACTCAGCATTCCACTCAGCAGTTAGAGCATAGCCAATCAGCTAAGAAGTGAGTTGATGTTTGTGCAATCATCTTATTAGGCTCTCTTAGAGAACTTTACTGCTATGCTGCTGATCTTTGATTCAGACCTCCTATTTGCTTCACATATATTATTGAACCAAGCTTGGAGAGCAAATTAATCCCCAAGGACTTTCTGGAAATTAGCAAAACAGGTTTTTCAGCCCATTAGACATTCTTCAACAACATTCATGAGGTTAGTGTCATTAGAAAGAACATTCAGATTATCTGCCTTCCTATGTATTTTTTAATGCATTTTAACAAAATAGAATCTGATGCAACTGGTTCTCATTAAGCATGAATTACTTGCTAAATCTGATTCAGAAGAACAAAGAAATTTTGAGTTATTCAAGGACAAAAAAGTCGTAATCCTCAAAAATATACATTTTTTACATTCCTACTACTCAAAAATAGCTAACACATATTTCTTCATATTTGAGGGGAAAATCTCCCAGGCTAAGGAATTTGTTCCAAGTTTTGTCAAGGAAGGAATTTATGCTTTAATTTGATGTCTTAAAATAGAAAGAATTCCCCGGTGGTCCAGTGGCTAAGGCTCCATACTCCCAATGCAGGGGGCCCAGGTTCAATCCCTGGTCAGAGAACTAGATCCCACATGCTGCAACTAAGAGTTTGCATGCCACAAGTAAAAATCCCACACGCGGCAACGAAGATCCCGCATGCCAACTAAGACCCGACACAGCCAAATAAATAAATAAATAAATATTGTAAAAAATAGAAGAAAGTTAGAATAAGGCTATGTTTTTGGTTCCAAAATACCTTTATTTAATAGTATTTTCTAGCATGATTTTTGACGTTGACCTTTTATCTTGATTTTGACTTTCCCAAAGTGTAACTCTTGATTATCTATTAACATAGATTTTTTTTCCCCAAGTGCTTATGGACAACTTTTCATGTTATGCACCTTCTTTGAAATTTGCAATATCACCAACATACTGAAAGTTCTGGCACGTCCCTCTGTAAAGACAACCTCCCCATCCCCCGGCAAACTTGCAAGCTTTGTTCCACAAAAAAACTTTTTTCCTAAACATATTTAGCCCCTTCTGTGTTTTTCTACACTTTCCCCATAAATTCTTTTCGTAAAAACAGATGTCTTCTCGTTCATTTGCTAATAACTTCACCTGTTTCTCTCAAAGTAAGTCCTTAAAAAGTGATTCTAATGTGTCTGAATTCCTATCATTTATATCGTTTACTATTCTCTTCATCATTAAGCATAGTGCTATGCTAGATATTCAATACATATTTCTTTAAAACTTGACTAAAGATGAAAACAAAATGATAGAAATGTGTAAAACTTCTGCTTTGCTTCCCTACCTAAAATTTGTGACAGTTCTCAAGTTGCTTTAGATTTTTCAGTTAAGCTTTGAACTGTTTGGCTGAGGCTGTAATACAATCAGTCTGGAGCAGCAACATATAATTAGGAAAAACATGTTTATTGACAATGATGCACTCTTCAAGATCCAGAGGACCTAGTTCTGACCCAGAAATGCTTTCATAATACAACTGCATTATAACTACATATTGTTTGTCTTCCCTGCTGGGACTGTAAATCCTTGAGGCAAGAGCTTTGTTACCTCTTCTACCTCCATAACTAGTGCAATGACTGACAGAAATTCTCAATGGATATTTAGTAATGTGTGATTAAACTTGCTATTTGCATAGAGAAAGAAGCTCTGCTTGTAGTTTGAACTCATCTAATGCATCTACACAGTGAAGTTCTATGTCTTGGACGTAATTTGAAAAGATACATGCACCCCTATGTTCATAGCAGCACTATTCACAATAGCCAAGACATGGAAGCAACCTAAATGTCCATCGACAGGTGAATGGATACAGAAGATGTGGTATATAGATATAGATATAGATATAGATATAGATATATATGATGAAATATTACTCAACCATTAAAAAGAATGAAATAATGCCATTTGCAGCAACATGGATGGACCTACAAATTATTATACTAAGTGAAGTAAGTCAGAAAGATAAAGACAAATACTATATGATATCACTTATATGTGGAATCTAAGATATGACACAAATGAACTTATCAACAAAACAGAAACAGACTCAAGACATAGAGAACAGGCTTGTGGCTGCCAAGGGGGGGGGGGGTGGGGGAGGGATGGAGTGGGAGTTTGGGATTAGCAGATGCAAACTATTAATATATAGGATGGACAAACAACAAGGCCCTATTTACTGTATAGCACTGGGAACTATAATCAATATCCTGTGGTAAACCATAATGGAAAAGAATATGAAAAAAGAATATATATATATGTATAACTGAATCACTTTGCTGTACTGCAGAAATTAACACATTGTAAATCAACTATACTTCAATGAAATTTTTTTTAAAAGTTCTGTGTTTTGGGGATGTGGATCCATAACATACTCTCAGTTCATGATCTGGCAGAGAATTTTCCATACTTACAATTTGCATCATAAATATAATTTCAAAGAAAATATTTTAATTCTCATAGGTCATCTTGTATTAATAGATGGCTTATTTCCCAGTGTGTTGCTTGCACTTATTCCTATCAGTTTGAAAACTTTATTTGAGATCGAGGTGTCATATTGACCACCAGTAAACTTCTTTCATTCATCATATCCACAAATTGTACTGTTTTTGGATTCCAAAATCAACTGTAGAAGCAATATATTCATGTTTAAGAGATGTGAATTAGATGAGGTAGCTTCATGTAGCTGGATTCAGGAAGATACTACCCATAATTTGAAGCTGTTAGTTTTCTTGAAAGTTTGTAACTTCTCCTATAAATGGAAGTAAGCTCAACTAAAGCAACCTACAAATCAATTAAAAGGCATATGACAAACAAAGGAAAAACATATCTAAAAGTGATTTAAATTTTAAGTTGTTATTACTATAGTTGACACTAATATTAATTCTAATTACTTAATGTTGTTAAAGAAACAATTATTCATTACACTTGATAAAGAACTGTAAAGTGAAGTTTATTTGGGACTGTCATGGTAGGTGTAGGAAACACTGCAGTGGAGTTTTGCAGTAGGCGAGAGAAATTGGCTCAACTCTGAAAATAAGGAAGAGTGGGAATTTACAGCCAAGGAGCAGGGTGAGGTTTAGTGGATGGAAAAGTACTAAGAGGAAACATCAGGAGTCAGGAAGATCTTGGTTAAACCAACCCAACATGATTCTTGCCGAAGCCAGGCCAAGGTAATCAGACATCACCTGATGAATGATGGAGGATGAAGGATCCTATAGGGTATAGAGGGTGATCAGATATTGAGGATGGGGGATTCTGCTTAACTGACTTAGCAGGATTCTTATTAAAATCAGGCAATCAAAGACAAAGAAAGCCTAAGAGTCAAGGCCAAGTTGGGAAGAAGATTAAGAAGAATAGAAGATTAGAATTTGGTCAAGGAGAGAATTTTGGCAATATATATGTGACCTTTACAAACCAATTTCACTAAAAACAAGTTGGGAATAGACACTGTGCTGGTTAATTATTAATGATTAAACTCCTGTTTTTTTAACACTTGTTGAGCTTTCATTTAGTGGGGAAACTGTGTATTTAAAATATGTAAACTACAAAATATTCAAATGATAATTTTAATACTAATTTTATTTTGAAATATTAAGCATTTAAAATTTTTTTTAAAAAATTAAATTTTAAACATTCTATTTAAGAACTGCAATAGGTAAATCACTTGATCACATTAAACAGCAGCATGATAATCATTATTCAGCTTCAGTGCTTCAGCTAAAGTCAATAACTCACAAAAGGTAACATAAGTGACAGTAACAAACTTGCAGATATGTCATTGCTTTAAAAAATTGCCAATCAATAGCATTGTAGGAATTTTAATTCTTTTGCCAATTTATATTTAAAAAAAATACATAAATATTTAATCTAGTGGGAATTAAGCTAGTTGTGCCTTTTGTGTTTATAAAACCATGACCCTCCATGCTTCATTCATTCCCCAAAATGTTGTCACTTGGACCAACTATATAGTTTAGTCTTGATTCATACCTGTCAAATAATTAAGGGGATCCCATACTCTAAAGCTTCTCTGTGAAAATTTCCTTTCTTTCCTATACTCTGACATCTTCAGATTTCTAAGACTTGCTTTCTTCTATCTCTCTTCCAGAGTAATCTTTCATGAACATCATCCACGTTGCCCATGTGGCCTGAAAATAGTGTAGCCCTTCTCAGGGATCAGGGAAGAAGAAGTTTTGTGAGTAGAGCAAGGAAAAGGCTGTAGTCCCTGGTGTATCAGTGACTTTCCATATCATGTCAATTTCTCTATTTTTTTTTCCTATGACGTTTTCAGAGGGTAGAAAAGTCTGCTGGCTGGCCTGATGGTTGCTGCTATATCTGCTACTATGTGTGTTGTTCTGATTGGGTGCATGTGAACTGTGGGTTATGGCTTGGAATGAAGCAACTGAAGCATCTATAACACACATTTGTTGCCAGTGGCGCATTGCTAAAATTATCTTTTAGTTTTTATCTTTATAATTACATATAATTAATAAAATTTGGGAAATACTCTCTGGAAAATAATAGGGCTTTTGAGAACATTTTTGCCAATATTTTTATTTTCTCCAACTACATCTTATATTTCTAATAAACTTGTAAGTTACCAGCATGTTCACTTCTAATAATAAAACTCATAAAAATTGGAATTTTAGTACTGCTGTACTGCAATATTTAAGGTCAGGAATCACTGGCTTCCTGGTCCCTGAGATCTTACAAAGAAGCCTGACTCCCACACTGATCCTCAAGTTAGACCCACCAGTACCAAAAATATGGGGAAAGGGATGAGAGATGAGGGGATGCTAAAACATTCACCTCTTTGACCTCTTAAATTGTGGGAAAAGTATGGGCTTTGAAGATGGGCATCTGGGTTTCCAAATAAAAAACTCCATATTTTTCTTTATCTTTAATACTGGGAATAATAATACTATTCTTCAGAGTTGAAAAGAACCTAAGATGGTGCTTCATGCTTTTTAGGTGTACTATAGATTGGAATTATTATTCTACAGCTATATATGGGGATTCTTATTCCACAGGTAAGACAATTTGGTCTTTAAATTCCCACATTAAAACTAACCTTTTAATGTGCCCCATTCAAAACCCAATATAATGTGCAATCTTTAAATTTCTGCGTTGAACTCCCTTTTCCACCATAACTTCTGTAATTGGAACCATAAGGGAACTTACATGTTGGGCTTATTATACCCTCAAGGCAAGAATGTAAGAACTAAATAAAATATCTTTATGAGAAAATACTTGGTAAACGTAAGGGCTGAAGATTTCATCTGGTTTTCTGATAGTGTAATCTTGGTGGAAATTGGAGAAATGCACTAAGGGATTCTGTAATCATGAGAATGATTATTCTGCATCCCATCCGAGTCACAGAATGCTAACTGTCTAGGGGAAAAGAGCTATCACCAAAGCACACACATAGTCGTCTTCAACATTGGAAGATGACAACTGATAGAATTTCTCATCTGTATGTATTATTATTTTTTTTTTTTTTTTCTTGCATTATGCGGGCCTCTCACTCTTGCGGCCTCTCCCATTTGCGGAGCACAGGCTCCGGACGCGCAGGCCCAGCGGCCATGGCTCACGGGCCCAGCCGCTCCGCGGCATGTGGGATCCTCCCGAAACGGGGCACGAACCCGCGTCTCCTGCATCGGCAGGCGGACTCTCAAGCACTGCGCCACCAGGGAAGCCCTGTATGTATTATTCAATGCATCTACAAAATTAGTAAGTTAAGGTTTTCTTTCCTTTCATCATTTGTAAAGTGGAGTTAACACTGACGTCAGAGATGAAGAGTATGGGCTTTGGGCGTTATGATTACCTTTAATTATTTGAGGATTAAGAGACCCTGAATACATACAATAGTAACATCAAAGGTTACTGATCACGTGTCACTGTAACAAATATAATAATAATGCAAATTTTGAAATTTTGCAAGAATTGACAGAAGTGACACAGAAACATGAAGTGAGCAAATGCTGTTGGAAAAATGGCATCAATAGACTTGCTTGACACAAGGTTGCCGCAAATCTTCAATTTGTAAAAAAAATGCAATATCTGTGAAGCACAGTAGGGGAAGAGCAATAGAGATATCCTTATAAACTAATAATGGAGATACACTTTAAAATTGCAAGATGCATACAAATAAAAGTCATTGTTGTAATATATAAAGAACCATAGCGTGTGTGTGTGTGTGTGTGTGTGTGTGTGTGTGTGTGTGTATGACTCTTGGCTAGCTTTTATGTTTTATATTAAACTTCCCAAATGCTCAGAGTACTATTAAAAATTGTGCCTAAACCAGAAACCTATCCTCCTACATGTAATGATTTAATATGCTATAATGAAGGTATAGCACATCCGTGGAGAAATGAAAGATTACTTAATAAACTATACTGGCACAATTGGCAAGCTATTTGAAACAAGGGCCAATTTATTCCCTCTTCTATAGGGAATATTTGTCATTTTTGCCAATTCAATATTTTTGAACACCCATGTTATATTTGGAGAACTTCCCATATTATAAATTCTGTTACTCTAAAGTCAAAATTTGGAATTGTCTCCTAGCCTCCTTTAAAGGTAGATAAGAACATTTGACCAAGACTTCAAAAATTATATCTACTAGCTCATGACTCAGGTTATAAGTTAGTAAGTAAAGAAATGGGTGATGCTTAGACTCCATCTTTTGGCAGGGATGGTGGCAGGGACATCTGATTTTTCTTTGTTTGTAATCATGACCCCTGGATGATATATCATTTTGCCCCATGCAACCAAAAGAAATTGGAGATGGATTAAAGAATTACATTTTAAAATTTAGATTTTTAAAGCATATACAACAAGTAAAATTGCCATTAAATCTAGGCATGGAAAAGCATTTTAACTTTTTATAAAATGGAAGAAATCACAAAATAAAAATTCATATATTGATAATACAAATCAAATTATTTTCTATCTCTATAAAAATATCCAACAAATACAACATGCAATAGGTTAATTGCTTTATTATCCAATAAGCTCATATAAGACCTCTGACAACACAAATATTGCTACTGAAAGCTTGAGTTAAATCCCAAGGAAATGAGAAAAGATAATTTACAAAGTAAAAAAAAAAAGGATAATATTTGAGTAAAATGTTCAAACTCATCAGTAATGAAAGACGTTTAAATTAAAGCCATGACAAAACATAATTCATTGTCTGTCAAATCAGTGATATTTTGCTTTTTTAATAGAAATACTTCATGCTGATGAATGTATAGAATACTGGTTTACTTACATGCTAGGGGAGAGAGTACAAGTTGATACAACCTTTTATGGAAACAATTTAGAAATGTATATCAAAATACTAATGTCTTCTGAACTAGTCGTTCCTCTCCTAGAAATATTTTGTTAAGGAAATAATCTGAAGTATTTTAAAAAGATCTGTATATATGATGCTTACTGAAGCATTAATTTTTAAAGTACAACAATCTAAAAATTACAGTATGTAAAACAACTTAAATAGCCAACAATAGAGAAATAGTTAAATACATTATGTATAATCACCGTAAGTGAGTATTACAGAATTGTTAAATTGTTAAAATTATGTTTCTGAAGAGTTTTCAATAATATGAAAAATGCACATATTATAATTTAAATGAAAATTAAGACGACAAATTATATGTGTAACTGATTCATTTTGTTATAAAGCAGAAACTAACACACCACTGTAAATCAATTATACTCCAATAAAGATGTTAAAAAAAAACACAAAAAAACAAATTATCTATATAGTCTGAGTTCAACTGTAAAATACAGAAAAACAAGGTGTGAAAGATGTTAGCAATCAATTCATCTAGGGATAATTTGGTATAATTTTTTCCTGTTTTTTATGTATTCATATTTTCAAACTAAATATTTTTTTGTAGTTAGAGAAAAGAAGTTCGCTGAAATTAATTTTGTGCACAAGAACAACTGGTTTGACTAAATTTAGTTTAAAAATAAAATGTTAAGTTAAACAGTCCTTGTTGGAAACAACTTGATGGAAAAATTAGTTTTTCATTTTTCCATTGCCAAAATCATTTGAGATAATGCTTTTATCTTGTACCCTGCTTAGAAACCTCATCGGCTCCCTGTTTTATCCCTTCAAGTCTAAGTCTCTTTGACTGCTTTTCAAGGACTTAATTTTGTTCCATTGAAAATTATTCCTTCTTATTCTGTCTTCTGCTTGTCTATATTCTGATGGGTATTGAAATCACCCTTGAAACTCCATACTTGCTCATATAGCTCACACACACACACACGCACACACACACACACACACACACACACACACACACACACACACCCCCTTGGACTGTCTGCTCACCAGTATGAGAGAAAATCATATTGTTCATTCATTCATTCACTAAATACTTGAGTCTCCAGGATGGATCAGGTGCTGGAGATACAGAATTGAGAAGGTGAGAAGGGTCAGGAGCCTGCTCCCATGAAATTTTTGCTCAGAGGAAAAGTTATTTAGCAATAATCCTCTAAAGGCCATGAGGTGGATGGATTCCTCTACAAATGTAAGGTGTAACCTTCAAACTTAAGTGTGGCACCAGAATTCTGCATACTGGGTTAAATTAATCTGGTACCTTGAGGGGAAAAAAAAAAAAAAAACCTTCACTGATTTCTATCTTTAGTTAACCCCTCCCCCAATATTTATAAGAAACAACTATGTAAAATATACTACTGTATGTGCTGTAAAGAAAATGCTGTTGAAGGCATTTTTTTTTATGTCATTCTGTTCTACCCTATAAGGTTTATAACACAGTTTTATTTTATAAAGTATTATTTTAAAAAGCTTTGCTTCCTCTAAGGAATTGATTTGCTTCCTCCTCTTTGATAAGAATAAGGATATGATACATCCTGTTTCCCTTTTTACCCTGACTACCAGGAAGATCAGTGACATATTCTTCAATTGCACTGACATCTACACATATTGGCAAACTTACATTAGCAATATTTTCTGATATTGATTTTTTTTCATTTCTAATTGCATTGCTTTCTTTTGTTGTCTGTAACTTCTTGTAAGAAGGCCCAAACTCCTTGTGGAAAAAGGAAAGAGT
>NW_006777145.1:425239-455261 GCF_000442215.2 Lipotes vexillifer
GGTAAAAAGGAAAGAGTGCCAACGAGATGCTGCCTGCTGGACTGAGGGACTCATTTTTAGCTGCTATGAGTGGTGGTAACCATTGCTCTCAGCTGAGTCCCTCTTCAGTAACAACCTTTAGTCAAAAAGAGCCTCCTTACCAAGGCTACATCTCCATCACTGTGGCAGCCTATATCCAATACCCGGTTGACTCAGGCAGAGGTAGAAAGGCCCCAGTACCTTTTTCTCGGGGGAGGACAATGCTGAAGACCATCCTAGATCAACTGCACTGCAGTTCAACTTCTTCCTTAGCCAACCCTGCATC
Organism: Lipotes vexillifer; assembly: GCF_000442215.2. Lineage (NCBI taxonomy): Eukaryota > Metazoa > Chordata > Mammalia > Artiodactyla > Lipotidae > Lipotes > Lipotes vexillifer. Next base: position 425,544 of record NW_006777145.1, read on the forward strand.
TCTTACCCTCACAGGTGTTGTTCCCTATAGCACTCACCAGTACATCTCCTTCATGCAAATTTCAGTCTCAATATTTGTTTCCCAGGAAATCCTACCTACAATAACTAAATTAACAAAAAGTGAAAATGGTAATATTCCCTATTAGTTACTCATAGGTACTGTTTGCCACATCAGGTCAATAACCTCACTGCCTCAACCTCACATGTTGCATTATGTCCATAAAAACACCATCAGTCATTGATCTGCATTTCTACAGGACCTAGAGTCACAATTCTTAGCACTTAATTCTTAATTCACTTATGTTGTTCATTGTTGCTTCAGAATGTTATAGAAATATGGCTGTACTTGACATCCCTCAATGATTCTCGCCTGTTTTTTGCATTTATGGTAAGCTTTCAAGTACTAGAAATTATGGCAATGCTTTTAGAGAGGTTAAATTGCCCTCGTAGCTATAGTGCTACTTACTTGTTCATTTTTAGCCTGTATCACTTCTTGTGGAGAGAATGTAATTTTGTTGTCTGAACATTAAAATCTTATATTCACAAAGGGCAAAGCTCTAGTCTGTGCATGGACATTTGTGGTGCTCCTTGAGAATTATGATCTCCTTTATGCTTATAATCAGAATCAAGCTGTTTTAGTTTTCTAGGGCCTCCAAAACAAAGTACCTCTAACTTGGTGGCTTGAAACAAGAAACAATTATTCTCCTACACTTCTGGAGGCCAAAAGTCCAAAATCAAGGAGTTGGCAGAGCTCTAGGGAAGGATTCTTTCTTGCCACTTTGTAGCTTCCAGTGGTTGCTGGCAATCCTTGGAGTTCCCTGTTGATAAATTCATCTCTGCAGTCTCTGCCTCCATCATCACATGGCTTTCTCCTGGTATATCTCTGTCCAAATGTCCCTCTTCTCATAAGGATACCAGTCAGTAGATCAGGACTCAACCTAATCTAGGATGACCTCATCTTAAATTGATCATATCTTCAAAGATCCTGTTTCCAAATAAGGTAATATTCATAGGTAACAGGAATGAAGAGTTGAACATATCATTTTGAAGGACACAGTTCAACTCACAACGAAGATATATCTCACTCTGCTCTTGGCTTCCTGAGCCAGCAAGACTAATACGACAGATAATAATAAGCATCTTCAGTTGAGTAAAATCACTTTTATTTATTGATTGAAATCTGACACCACACCTAGGAAAAGTTCAGAGTGCAATACATTAACTATGAGTAGAGCCACTTCTGTAAGCCTTGGGTCTCCCCCACTGCTTATTTGATGCCCTCCCCATCCCTTTCTCTGACTGTGCCTACCTCTCTTTTGCCTAATGTGTGCTGGGTGCCACATTTGACAGAATTCTATAATTTCCTCTGACCAACTGTACCTTCTTGTTTTGAACCTTTTCTTATCCTTCTTTCTGCTTTTCCCACTTTCAAGTCCTGTATATCAATCTTCAGGATTGTATTAAATGATGAGAGTCAATCTGGTAGCTCATTTTCTAAATTTTCTATATTAAATTTTAAAGTGAAATAAATATTGAACATTAATTCAGGAAGATTTTAAAAGATATTTTTTAAAGTGTGGATTGGAGGTGCTCCATGGGAAAATAAATTCAGGAAATATCAGGTACTAAGTCTCCTCTACCAGATTCACAAAGTTTTTAGAATACTTGGGTTATGAGAATTCCCACAAGCAAACAAAAGCAAACCAACAAAACATGTTTAGCTTGGTTTAAGTCAGCATTTTCCAAATGTATTTAATCACAAAACATACTGAGGAGAGCCACATAGTGAACATTTTTCAAAGCCTGTCTGGGGAACAAAATAAAACTGTCATCATCTTAGTATCTCTCTACACACAGGATTTTCTAGATTAGTCTATGATCCAAAATGATTAGAGGCAATAATGAGAACCTCAGACAATAGCACTGGTTTCTAAGGGAAAGGCTCATCACCTTTTAAAATGTATTTTGGCATGGATATTAAAAATATGGGTTCCACATTGCCGGAGTTTAAATTACTTCTCCACAATTACAAGCTACGTGTCTTTGACCAAATTATCTAATCTCTCTTAGCTCAGTTTTCTCACTTATAAAATGATTATAATGACAAAAATATCTACTCACAGCATGATTATGGAGATGGCACAATCCATGTGAAATGACTAGCATGGTCTTTATCACACTGTTCATTTTCAACCTGAAGATTCCTGCTTGTGCTCCCTTATTCTCTCTTACATTACACACACACACACACACACATACACACACACACACACACACACACACACACACAGCATTATTAATGCTAAAATCATAGTGAGTGGTGGATACCTCCCTTATTGCTCTTAGAGTTGGAACTTGCTTTTTGGCTTTGTAAAGGACCCTATGCTAGGAGTCAGGCTATCAGAACTTGAGTTCCAATTCTGAAACTATCTATCTGAGAGATCTTGAGAAATGAATTTTCCTCAGATTTTGTTTTCTTTACCTGTAAAATGCATGCAGAATGCAAAAGATCACCTCCATTCCCCAAATTTGAAAATCTAGTTAAAAATTCAACAACTAGATTCCAGTATAGCTGGCATTTTGTTGTCTTGGATAAACACTTTGTTTTCACATGCTGCATAACACTTCCCCATATTGTAATAGTTTTTACTTTCTGCTAGTTGCTGCCCTGGCAGCTCAAAATTTGAGAGAGTCATATTAAGCTGATCTTATAGGATGCCAAAAAGATTTCAAGAAAAACCTTGAAATGTTTGAAATACATTTACCAAGGACTATCCTCATTTCACTGTGAGCTTGGATATCAGGCAGCTCAGTGTAGGGTTAAGGGCATGGATCTGGACTTTTAAGACCTACATAATTATCTCAGTTCTACCACTTTTCATTTCCTCAAGCTTCCTGTGCCTCAGTTTCCTCATCTGTAAAGTGGAGTCTCTGCCTTCATAGAGTGATTGTAGGATAATATGTGTAAAGCACTGGTAAAACAATGCCCATTGTCCAGTAGGCGCTCAATACATATGTGCTCTTATTATTACTAGGTGATCCCATGATGAGAAAACTGAGGCTCAGAGATTAAAATGCCATTCCTGGAAGTCACAGAAAAAAATTAATGATAGAGCAGCGACTGGATTCAGTTTCTGCTCTTGATTATCCCTCCTTTTCCTCAACAATTGCATTCCATCAAGGATGGCTGTAAAGCCAATCTTAGTTGCTTTAGTTATCCAATTTGATTACTCTCTCTAAAGCCCTAAATCACTTTGGCTTACTTCTCAAAGTAAACTAATTTTTTCAAATGAAATCTTTTGATTCAGTGATTTTTCTGGTAAGTGAGATGCAACAGGAGGTTTCTATAAAGATGAAATACAAAAAAATCAATTTAATTCAATTTCAAAGATATTTATTATCTATTACATATATAACATTTTATTTTAGACCTTATTAGGGGAAAATCTATTTCCCTTCTCCCTGTCCTTCTAGTCTTTCATGAGAAGATACTTTGCCAGACTTCAGCATGGGTGCATTTATTCACACGACAATATTTATTTAAAACCTGCTATATTCCAGAGACTGTTCAACATGAAGAGGAGAGAGTGGTGAGCAAGACAGGTAAAGTCTATGTTCATGGAGGTAATTCTAATACAGGGGTCAGAGAACTATGGCCTCAGTCAAATCTGGCCTGCTGCCTGTTCTTGAAAATAAAGTTTTATTGGAACAGAGCTGTGCTAACTCATTTATGTTTTGCTTATAGCTACTTTTGCATTACCGTGATAGAGTTGAAGAGGTGCCACAGAGACCCTATGGACCTCAAAGCCTAATGTATTTACTATCTGGCCCTTTACAGAAAACAGAGTCCACCCCAGCCAGCAGGATAAACTATTCAATAAAAAATAGACAAAATTATTTTGGATATTATAAATAAATTAAAACAGGATTATATAACAGAGATAACAGAGAGAGCCTTTATATTTTGGGGGTTATCGAAGGACTTTCTAAGGTGGTGACCTTTGAACTGAGATGAGCATGACAGGAAGGAGTGAATTATGTCAAGGACCAGGTGGCGAAATGTTTCTGGAAACAGGAACAAGTACAAAGGACTTGATCAAGAACTGTCTTTGAGACAATGTTGTGCATGAGGGCAAGACCAATAAGAGACAAGTTCAGAGAACATGCTGTGGCTGAATCACTTTGGCCCCTGTTTGAGGAAGAGTGGCATTTGACTTGGAACATTAGGGAGAACTTAACATCTGCTACATCAATTTTTTATTGTTTGGGGATAAAGATTAGTGTCCATGGATGACCTTGCTCTTCTATGCCCACCGTAGGCTATATAGCAAAGTCATCCTTTTCTGTATGGATAAAAGTCTGCATATTTCTTCCTTCTTCTTATCTTCTTGCTATTGGGTGGAAAACTCTAGGTGCTTTTGGTCTGAAATCCTAGGTTATGAGAGGGACCAGGGAAGTTCTGCCCAATTCTCCAAACAGTTTTATCAGTAATAGAGTTGCACTGTTTTAGTTTTGATTTGGCTTACTGTGTGATCCTAACTGACTACAACCGAGAGAGGAGAGGAAAAGGCATTTATCAGTAGCCTCATAGCCATATTTCTTCCAGTTAAATGTAATGATTTTGCTATCTTAACATAGAGTTCAGTGCAAATTTCCACAAATGTGACACAATTTACACACAGAATACGTGAACCTGCTAGGCAATATAGAATCTAACATCATATCCTAAAATGTAATAATGAATCTTCCTGTGATCTGCATTTTAAACCATAATTGTCTATGTAAGTCAGGGTCAAATGAGCAAAGAATAATTAAAAAGCAGAACACCCTAACGGTAACTACATTTGTTCTAACTAAAGGGATCTCTGTTAGGAGAACTAGGAAAACTATAGATATAAGGTTGGCAAAGTCACAAGAATTGCCTAAGCATTTTTCCTAATAACCTTAGAGACTACCTAACTGACAGTACGTACTTATATTAGTTTTGCTTTCCTCCAAGGCACTCTTAAGTTGCTTCACTCATATACTCATGTAATCATTGTGATACCCCTGTTATTATTAATTATTACTAATAAGTATTGGCATTAATGCTATTCATAATATTAAATACATTAAATAATTTTTAATAATTATTACTCATTCATACAATTGAATTTAGTGGCAAAGTTGAGATCCCAATCAAGCCATCTGATTCTAGAGCCCATGCTCTTAAGATACAGTCCTCACAGCAATGATGGGAGTCATTGCGGAGCACAATCTGTGCTAGAAAGGAGGTGCATGGGCTTTGCAGTCATGTGGATCTAGATTCAAAGCCAAGATCTGTTTCTCACGGGCTGTGTGATTTGGAACATCTCATTTGCTTAGCTGTTCAATCCTGTTTCCTCATCTTTAAGTTGTGAATAAAACACATAGTTCATAGGATTGTTCAGAGGATTAAATGAGTTAAAATGAGCAGAGCATCAAGTACAGCACTGCCCACAGCGTAGGCATCCCACTGGGAACACCATTTTTATAGTTGCTGTGTTTACGTAGCAATAGAGTGAACTCCAGCTCAAAGTAGTAATATATTAATAATCACCTGGTCAAGTTGGGTTTGAATACCTACAATGTAACTGATACAAACCTTAAAAGAAAAAGAAAAAAAAAGAAATGACAACCACACCAAAACCCAAAATTGAAATTCTGTAGACATAGGAATTTAGAACTTATGTATATTAGTTTATCATAGCTCTGATACCCATGCCCCATCACAACAGGGGCATGATTATGTGGTGAGTGTCACAGATGTGAATCAGTGGATGACACTGAGCCACACATCAAAACACAGAGAGAGCCCAAACCAGAAGTAGGGAGTTATTACATAACTGAGTTGTAAGCAGTTAATCCCATCATGTGGAGCCACATTTTCCTTAGTGAAAACTTCTGTAAGCCTTATGCAGTGCCAAGTTAAAGAAATCCAATCAGTTATATTTAAAACAAGAAACTCATTCTTGGTAAACCCAAGTTTTATTTACAGTCAGTTCCTGTGCTTGGAGTAAGAAGGTCAAATAAACAGCATCCCTAGAAACATAGGCCAACGCAGGGTCTATTTTTCCTTGGATGTTTCAGCTTTCATATTGGGGTTCCAGGTAAAATCAGGATCGAAATTTGCCTCCCTGTGACCGAATTTTCTCATAAGGTGAAAAAGTTTCACACAGGCTGTCATTCATCTAGCACTGGTACATGCTAGGTGATTCCTTAGTTCTTTTAGATTTGTTTCTAATCCTTTCAAAAAGCCCATAGGACATTGTTGGGGATCCTGAGGTTCAGACACATTAACTCATAGGATCACATATCTGGCACTGAAGTAACAGAGTTTGGGCTTTAGGTTCTCTGGTTTTAAAATTCTTACCCTGTTCTCCATGTGATGCTTCTTTATACTTGCAGGTGATGAATAACAAGCATTTCAATCTACCAGTAAAATCTAAAGTTATCCAGAAGATATCACTTGAGTCTTCTGTGGGCTGATCAAAGTTTCTGTTCATATTTTTATAGCACATTTTCTGGTGGCAGGTAAAAGAAAGGGAATCAACATATACTTCCAATTCTCTGTCTCCATCCTCATGGTCTTATCACTTGAGGAACTAGCATTAGAAATTCAAGGACTTTAGTTATTTTTTTGCCATCCAAATATCTGTTGGATCAAAATTTCTGTAGAAAAAAATTATCTAAGCCAGTTATTTGTCAGTTAATCATTTAAATATTTCTCAATCAGATGGTGTGTTGGAAAGGTAAAGCTATAATCTCAAAAATTTTTATCATGTGTCTAAACAGATTATTTTTTGGTTCTTCAAGTCAGAGTGAAGGCTTTGAGTTAGAAGAAAGATGATAAAAATATAAGACCAAAGTTTGTTTTATTCTAAAATTAACTTCTTTTGGCAAATTCTGTCAAATGGAGGAAAACCTGTGGAGTGGTGGCTATTGAAATTTATTTAACATGATCCTTCATTTGTGACTTGGCACCTCTGGTATATATCTGGATACTTTTTTTTTTAATGTGGAAAAAGTAAGAAATGGTTAGTAGTTTGAAAAAATTAAAAAAGGGACAACAGAAAAAACACCTGTACCATTTAAATGAAAAACATAAATTTTTATGTCTGTTTTGAAAGCACACAAACAGAAAAACACATGGTTTAATTTTATCCATTCACTATGGAAATTTTAATGAATAGAGATTCTGAGCATAAAAATATACAATGCACTTCACCTGGAATAAGCTGTGGTCTGAGTGGGTAAAGAGGATATTCCATAGCACCCACCTTGGACCATTTGGAGAATTTGCCTTATATATAGAATTCCATCCTATACCTTTGAAAGTTCTGCTTCTAAAACTCTATGATGGGGGACGAATTTTAGACTATAAGAAAATATGAGGCCACTGGTGAACCATGAAAGCTGTTATGGAAAGTCCAGTGGATATCTGGGGACTTTGACTATACAGATTCTATTTTCCTTCCTCTGATTTCCCACTGAGGGACCTTTCCTTCCTATTCTACAAAATCTTGCTAGAACTGTCAATCAAGATGCCACTTTGTCCTGGCAAATGGAGCATGTTTTGTTGGGGTTAGTGCCATATATACAGTGTTAACTGCTGTAGCTCCCAGAAGATTGTGTCTAATCTGTGTGACCCAAACATGAATTCCATATTCCATAGGCAAGTCCCTCAGGAAAATTTCATTTTCCTACACTCCACCCAATGACTGCTATGTTAAGGAATGCTTTTCACCCTTTCCTTTTGATTCTGTGGTATACCTCAAATTCTAAATTCACTATTTTCAATCTCTTTCTTGATCTTTTTCTCTCACTTTTTACATCTGGTTTTATTGATATATAATTGAAATACAGCACTGTATTAGTTTCAGGTGTATAGCATAATGATTTGACTTACATACATCATAAAATGATTATCACAATAGGTTTAGTGAACATTTATCACCTCATATACTGATAGATACAAAATTAAAGAAATAGAAAATAAATTTTCCTTGCGATGAAAACTCTTAGGATTTATGCTCTTAACAACTTCCATATATAACATACAGCAGTGTTAATTATATTTATCACAATGTACATTATATCCCTAGTACTTATTTATCTTATAACTGGAAATTTGCACCTTTTGAGTGCCTTCATCCAGTTCCCACCCGACCCCCACCTCTGTTAACCACAAATCTGATCTCTTCTTCTATGAGTTTGCTTGTATATTTGTTTGTTTGTCTTTGAAGTATAATAGACATACAACATTATGTTCATTCCTGTTATGTAACATAGTGAGTTTTTTTCTGTACATTTCAAAATAATCACCACTATAAATCCAGTTATATATGTCACCATACAAAAAATTACTTTGTTATTGGCTATACTTTCCACACTGTACATTTTATACCTGTGCCTCACTTATTTTGCAGCTGGAAGTTTGTACCTCCTAATCTCCCTATTTCTTAATACCTTAACTTCTATTTCTTAATCTCTCTGTTTCTTTCCTCTCCCCACCACCCTACCTCTGGCCACCACCTGTTTGTTCACTGTATCTATGACTCTGCTTCTATTTGGTTATGTTCGTTCATTTGTTTTGTTTTTTAGATTCCACATGTAAGTGAAATCATACAGTATTTTTCTTTCTATGTCTGTTTTATTTCACTTAGCATTAATATCCTCTAGGTCTATCCACGTTGTCACAAATGACAAGATTTCATTCTTTTTTATGGCTGACTAATATTCCATTGTATATATATACCACTTCTTCTTTATCCATTCATCTATTGATGGGCACTTAGGTTGTTTCTATACCTTGGCTACTGTAAGTAATGCTGCAATGGGGCTTCCCTGGTGGCGCAGTGGTTGAGAGTCCGCCTGCCGATGCAGGGGATGCAGGTTCATGCCATGGCCCGGGAAGATCCCACATTCCGCGGAGCGGCTGGGCCCATGAGCCATAGCCGCGGAGCCTGAGCATCCGGAGCCTGCACGTCGGGAGCCTGTGCTCTGCAGCGGGGGAGGCCACAATGGTGAGAGGCCCGCGTACTGCAAAAAAAAAAGCAAAACAAAAGTAATGCTGCAATGAACATATAGGTACATATATCTTTTCTAAATTGTGTTTTCGTTTTCTTCAGATAAGTACCCAGAAGTGGAATTGCTATTTTTAACTTTTAAAGGAACCTCCATACAGTTTTCCATAGCGGCTGCACCAACTTACATTCCCACCAACAGTACACAGAGTTCCCTTTTCTCCACATCCTTGCCAACACTTGCTATTTATTGTCCTTTTGATAATAACCATTTTGACAGGTGTGAAGTGATATCTCATTGTGGTTTTGGTTTGTACTTCATTAATGATTAGTGGTGTTGAATATCTTTTCCTGTGCTGGTTGGGCTTCTGTATGTCATGTTTGAGAAAGTATCTATTCAAATCCTCCGCTCAGGAGTTTTCGTTTTTGACATTGAGTTGTATGAGTTCGTTGTATATTTTGGATATTAATCCCTTATCAGATATATCATTTGCAAATATCTTCTCCCATTCAGCAGGTGACCTTTTTGTTTTGTGGGTCGTTTCCTTTGCTTTGTGAAAGCTTTTTAGTTTGTAGTAGTCCCATTTGTTTATATTTGCTTTTGTTCCCCTTGCCTGAGGAGATGGATTAAAAAAAAAAAATTACTAAGAACAATGTCAAAGAGCTTACTGTCTATGTTTTCTTCTAGAAATTTTATGGTTTCAGATCTTACATTTAAATCTTTAATCCGTTTTGAGTTTATTTTTGTCTATGGTGTAGGAAAGTGGCCTAGTTTGATTCTTTTGCATGTAGCTGTCCAGTTTTTCCAACACCATTTATTGAAGAGGCTGTCTTTTCCCCAGTGTGTATTTTTGCCTTGTTTGTTGTAGATTAATTGCTTGTGTAAGTATGGGTTCATTTCTGGGCCGTCTATTCTGTCCAATTGACCTGTGTCTGTTTTTGTGCCAGTATTATACAGTTTTGATATTACTGTAGCTTTTTAGTATAGATGGAAATCAGGGACTGTGGTACTTCCAGCTTTGTTCTCCTTTCTACAGATTGTTTTGGCTATTTGGGGTCTTTTGTGTTTCCATACAAATTTTAGAATTATTTGTTCTACTTATGTGAAAAATGCCTTTGGTACTTTGATAGGGATTGCATTGGATCTGTAGATTGCCTTGAGTAGTATGGTCATTTTAACAATATTCTTTCAATCCATAAACATCATATATCTTTCCATCTATTTGTGTTGCCTTCAATTTCTTTCATCAGTATATAGTTTTCCAAGTACAGGTGTGTGTGTGTGTGTGTTTACCTCCTTAGTTAGATTTATTCCTAGGTATTTTATTTCTTTTGATGCAATTGTAAATGGGATTTTTTTTTTAAATTCTCTTTCTGGTAATTTGTTGTTAATGTATAGAGATGCAAAAGATGTCTGTATATTTGGATGCCTTTTATTTCTTTTTCTTGTCTGATTGCAGTGGCTAGGATTTCATATACTATGTTGAATAAAAATGGTGAAAGTGGTATCCTTTATTTGTTCCTGGGCGTCCCAAAGCTGGTGTCAGCTGTCTGGTGTGTGGGGCTAGATCCCAAAACAGCTGACTGAGGAGTCCAAGATGTCTCGGAGCTTGTGTTGGCCTACTGGTGGGTGTGGCCAGGGCCTGGCTGGGTCCCAGGGCTGGTTTTGGACTGTTGGTGAGTAGAACCAGCTCATGGATTACCTGGCTGCAGGTCCTTGGGGGTCCTGGGACTAGTGTCAGCATGCTGGTGGGGAGGTCCAGTTCCTGACATGGCTGGCTGTGGGATTTGGTGTATCCTGAAGCTGGTGTAGGCATAGGTGGGCAGGGCTGGGGTCCAGGGGCTCCTGCGCCTAGTGCTGGCCTGCTGGTGGGTGAACTGTGTTTTGACATAGCAGATTGCAGGGATGCAGTAATCCTAGGCTGGTGTCTGCTTGCTGGAAGCTGGGTCCAGGGGCTAGTGCCAGCACAATAGCAGACGGGTCTGGGTCCTGGGCCATCTGGTGGGTCCAGGGTGACAGTGGGTTCAGGAGGTCTTAAAGCAGCAGGCCTGCTGGTGGATGGGGCTGGGTCCCTATGCTAATAAGCTAGATGGAGGATTCCAAAAGAGTGCTTGCCAGCACCAGTGTCCTTCTGATGGAATGAGCTCCCAAAAGTGGCCACCACCAGTGTCTATGGCCCCAGGATGAGCTCCAGTTTCCTCTTGCCTCTTCTGGAGGCTCTCCAAGATGAGCAAGTGGGGCTGACCCAGGCTCATTTCAATTTATAGCTTCTGTCCTGGGTCCTGCTCTGTGTTCCAGAGTGTATGAGATTTTGTGTGCTTTTTAAGAGTAGAGTCTTCAATTCCCACAGTCCTCTGGCTCTCCCAAAAGTAAGCCCTACTAGCCTACAAAGGCAAAAGTTCTGGTGGTTCATCTTCCCCATGTAGGGCCCCCATGCTGGGGAGCCCAGTGTGGGGTTTGGACCCCACACTCCTTGGGAAGAACCTCTGAAATTGTAATTATTCTCTTTTTGTGTTGCTCCCTAGGGGGTATGGGTCTTGACTACACCATATCTCCACCCCTCCTACCCATTTTGTTGTTCTTTCCTTAGTTGTAGAAGATCTGTTCTGCTAGTCTTCTGGTCTTTCTCATCAATAACTGCTCTGTTAATAGAGTACTTTTGGTGTGGCTGTGGGGAGGAGATGAGATCGGGGTCTTTGTACTCCATCATCTTGGCCACTTCCTCCTCTCTCTTTCACTTTGGTTAGCTGGATTTAGTTTTTGTTGCTTGCCACTAAAGAACCCAAACTAATCACAGATTTTAAACATTTATTTAAATATATAAGTAAATCAACTTAAAAGCACATTACCCTTTTGCATGTTTATAGTACATATTGCTATTGAAATAGCAATAATGCAGTAGTCACATAAATTTTCAATTTTCATCCTTTAATACTTGGACAAATTTCAGGATTTTTCTCTATAACAATTTCATTGCAGTTGGCTTGGGTGATAGACATGAACAATGCTGAGTTTTTAGGTTTAGGGGGAGAATATTTAGATACAGGCTGACAGGTACTGGAGGGGAGCTTATTAGCCTGCTTTAAAGTGTAGATTGAAGAAGATAGTTACATATAAATTTATTTTGTTTTGTTGTACCTAACATGCACAAAAGCCTTTGTCTTTTATACCTGGCTCTTCATTATGTTGTTTAACACCTAAAGCATTGATTTTACAATTAGATAGCTAACCTGCTTGATTTATAATTCTCACAATTGAGGAAAATATATAGAAATATAAATCCTGAGCTTCCCTGGTGGCACAGTGGTTAAGAATACACCTGCCAATGCAGGGGACATTGGTTCGAGCCCTGGTCCGGGAAGATCCCACACGCCATGGAGCAGCTAAGCCTCTGTGCCAGAACTACTGAGCCTGTGCTCTAGTGTCTGCGTGCCACAACTACTGATGCACTCTAGAGCCTGCACGTCACAACTACTGAAGCCTGTGCACCTAGAGCCTGTGCTCTGCAACAGGAGAAGCCCCTGCTCGCTGCAACTAGAGAAAGCCCATGCACAGCAACAAAGACCCAATGCAGCCAAAAATAAATAAATAAATGTATTTAAAAAAAAAAAAGAAATATAAATCCCCATATCGAAAAATTTCATTTAAATGGACTTCGTGGAAAAGTTTAGTATATGTATTTCAGGTCTCAAATGCATTTCTGGACAAATCATATAAAATTTAAAGCCTTGTTTATTGCCCCCTCCCCTTCTTCCATACTTTAGTGATAGAAGTAGACACTGGATGAATCGTGAAGGGATCTTTTGTCCCCTTCTTTTCACATTTGGGCCACTTTTATCCCTTTCTCACTACAAGTAATCAAAGTTCACATGGCACACAGATTTCCTTTTATCAAGGGGAAGAGAGTGAACAGCTGATGATTCCTGGGAGATATTGCTTTCCCTCCCCAGAGAAGACTCTGTAATGGTATAACTTCAGGTGTAATGACACCTGAGGAGGCTTTGCATTTTAGAAAACAGAAGTTTACATGGAGTACCAGACTCCTAAATCTTGATATTCACAAGATATTTTGTTTTGGCCAAGTTCCTAATTTTACCTCCACTACAGTCTGATGAATCAGATTCCTATTTGATTTTTATTTTTGTGATGAAGAATCTGAGGCTAAGGATTCAAGTAAGATCTGCTAAATTCCCTCAGATGGGAAATGTGGGAGCTTAGATTACGATCTTGCCTTTTTGGCACTAGAGCCTACATTCTTTATATTTCCCCACTCCACCTTTCTAAATTCCTTTTAAACCAGGATGGTTCAGCCCAACTTCTCAGCAACATAGATCCACAGATCTCCTTCTGTTCATCCCAGTCAGCCACTCCCTTCAGAAGTTTCAATTCACTTTACAGGTGGAAAGAAATTGGATTCTTGTTTTGGAGATTTTTAGCCCTACCCTCTTTTAAGATTTAATTTGTTTTACATGAGAGAACATAAACAAAAATGTATGAAATATCCAGTCTTCAAGCTAACAAAAACTATAGAGGAGATAAGAAATAAAAATATCAATTTACAATTTCAATGAAGCATAGAATTTTAAGATTGGAAGGAATCTTAAGTCATTAGGTTCAAATGCTGGTATTTCTGAAGTTGTGCTGTGTAACCAGCTCAAAACTAATGTCATTCCAGAAAATCATGAACCACAAAACCACAATGAGGATTTATTCAGTGTTTCCCATTTGTGCTAGATATTTTTCTAAGTGAATTACCCATGTAGTCATATTATATATATATATATATATATATATATATATGTAGCCATGGCCCATTATGTATATGTAAGTATAAATATTTTACAGTCATAGAGTCATAACATACATTTCATTTATATACAACATATTGTCCTCACAATAACTCTATTAAATATTTTCTTTTAATTATTCCATTTTAGAGGTGAGGAAACTCATAGGCTCATTTAGCTTCCTTAAAGTCACATAGCTCACAGCAGTCAGAATCTGAACACAAGAAATATGGCTGAAGGACTGCTGCATTACACTTCCTCATGGGATTGGAGAACAGACCACTCACCTCCCACAAGGATCCTGCCACTGCTCAGGCATGGCAAAGATGATGACTTTGTGAATGATGCTCTTTTCATTATCTTTCCTAACTTCTTTTCCTGTTTTATAGGAAGCTATTGATTTTTAATTATTTACTTTGCTATTGGGTAATTTACTGATCTCAATGATTGGTTGTAATAGCTTTTCGGTGATGCCGTCTGAGTTTTCTAGGTGTACAATCATAACATCTACAAATAAGAACACTTTTTCTTCCTTCATTTCAATTGTTATACCCAATATCAGTTACCTGGTTTATTAGATTGGGTATAATGCAGGTTTTCGTACAAATTAGTTGGAATGATGAAAATGTTGTAGAATTTTGGAGACTCTATAAGCAGTTAAGAAGTTTTCAGGTATAATGCAGTAATGGTCTGGCCTCAATAGTGGCATGGAGAAGTCAGTATCTATTACAGAGGGGTTTTATATTAAAAATTGACTAAACTTAGGGATATGGCCTGGGAAACACTAAATGGTTTTGAAACTAAGGCATGCAAGTCTAATTGATAATGATCAGGAAATTGACTCTATTTTAATAGCTGTTGAATTCCACTAATCTATTCATCTGAAACAAGGTGACTAGAAAAAAATAATTAGAATTTTCAGTTTATAGACAATGCTAGGAATGTGTTTCTAAGAGAAATAAATACATATTTTTAAATTTGTACAGCCTCTCTGTGGTCTGATATTTGCTTTAAAAACCTGTAAAATATACTATATAAAGTTAACCTGATGCTTGTCCAATTTATAAAGTAACTTTAGAAAACAATATTCTGACTCAGTTAACCTTTTAAAACCCTGAGATGGAGAATACACTGGTTTTTGAAATTTAGTCCACTAAGAGTTATTAGGCTAGATCTTAAAGATGGGTGTTACAAGAAGATTCTTGATTTAATTGATCTAGGGTAGAGCTTAGGAATCTACATTTTTAGCTACCAGTCCAGGTAATTCTGATAAATTGGTTCACAGACTACACATTGAGCAACACTGGTCTAGGTCTTTACAGTTTGCACCAGGACTTTGAATTTGTGTGCTGTATTTGGTACACATATCTCTGTCACTCATACTCCAAATTTTAGTACCTTCTGTTTCTCTGAACATGGCAGTTTGTTTTTTTCCGTATCCCTGTCCATATGGTTCTGACTTCTTAGAGTGTCATGACTTGCCTACCAGATTAACGGTCAAGTTATCCTTCTAAACTCTACTCAGGGTCAGGGGAATCTTGGTTCTCTTCCTCAGGGTGAGACTGAGGGCTTGCATGTCCCTCACAAGCAGAAGATGCAGCCAAGTCATTCCTTCATTGTAGTGGGGCTAAGCAGAAGGACCACAGGTGAGGCATCTTTCCTGAACATCTATGGAAGCCTCCACAGCTGTCCCCAGCCTATGAAAATACCCCATCCTTTGGTGAGCTTGCTGTCACAACCAAATGAGGATTAAAGACAATTAAATGATATATATTACTTCTGTCACTCCTACTTATTTTGCTTACTCCCGAGGAGAGGCAGAACAATATTCAGTATGGTCTACTTTATAAAAATGAAAGAAGATACTGTATACATGTAAGCACAGGGAAAGAAAAAAATGCTGAATGCACAGAGCTTTTTACCTACTTCCATTAATTACTCATAAAGAAAATGAAGAAAGGATAAAAATATACTACCACTAAAATTGAGCAGTGATGATCAATCTGCTTCTGTAATGAAGGATGTATTTCCACTAACTGCAAGACAAATAGACATGGATTAAAAAACACAATAGTGAACCAGAAACATCATATACCTTGACTTGTTTGCATGAAGGTAGGTAGACATATTCTGTCTGTCCCTTGTTCAAAACCCAACTTATATATGACTGGGAGGATGATCAACCAGCGCTCTGAGATACCTGAAAGGGAGGGAAGAGTGGTGATGTATCACAGGAGCCGTGCATCCCACAAATAAGCCTCTGGAGTTGGGACTGAAACACAACAAGTCCAGGTCACAATGGTCATTGGCGAATTCAGTCTCGTCTTACTGCCTCTTACTGTATGAGTGTCAGACAATCATGAACTGGCTCTAAGAAAGCCCCTCTCAGGGACAGTTACTCAGAATTCAACCATGAGCTCTGCATAGCATATCACTGTAGTGGCTAGTTTTAAAAATAAAATAAACAAATAAATATAGTCTACCAACAAATGGACCAACCAAAACACTGCAGAACAAGAGAAAGAAAATAGCATCCTGAAGACAATCCTCAGAAGAATATCCCAAGCTGTCTCAATCATTGGCAGCATCTTCGGGATGAGTTTACACTTCCAGGACCAAGTCTGATAGAGACAGCCCTCATTTGAATGAGGAGTTCCCAAAATATCTGTTTAGAAAGTCTTAGCATATTACCGTTTATATAATTTGGAAGATATTTTTGCAATATCTTTTTTTTTCTGGTGAAAGAAAGGGGGAGCCCCATCTCTTCTTATCCCTCCTGGGTGGTCCTGGTGCTCCTGCATAGCAGCAGAAAGGGTGTAATTTTTTCTCCTTTCAAAGATCCTAAGTGGAGGTTATTGCTCTGCCTTTATTGTTTGTTGCATTCTCAGCACTGCCTCACTCCTGCTAGTTTGTGTAAGAGCCCGATAGGGAGCTTTCATTATCTTTTATCTAAGTGTCGCCTTCCTTGCTTTTCCCCTTGTTTTCTTTCTTTCTGCCGATATCTTCATTTTCTTTTTGCTAGGCTGTTTCTCTGAAAAGGGAGAAAGTAGTATACTTCTTTAAAAGCATACCTCATTCAAAACATAGAGAAGAGAGAGATTAATAAATTGAGAAGAAGGGCATGAATTGAGAAAGTTACAACTCCAAAAACTGCAATTGTGGGAGAGAAAAAGTGTGAAGGAACAGTAGATAGTGTGAAACAATCTAAGGCAGAACACTGAAAACCTCTATTCAGAAATGCAACAAATTAGACATTCCCTTTTGCTTGTCAATCTCGTATTCTCAATTCTTATACACCATCTCTTTTTCCTGATGCTCAGTCTGAAGTATTTCCTCTCATGAAAAGAATAGAGTTTTTCAAACTGAAGAGTCTAATTAGGAGCAAGGTTTTCCATCCTTTCACTATTGTGTTGTAAGTCCAGCTTCTCTTTTCTGTACTGTTTACAATGGAAGCATTTATAATAACGGATATCACAGTAGGATACCGCCATTATTGGTAGTATCGAAATGAGAACTGTGGAGAGAAAATAGACATGAGTTCAAGTACTGCAGTGTCTATTCTTTGTAAGTGTTTTTATCTAATGCAATAACAAGCAGGCACATACCATATTGGAATTACACTAAGTGGACAGTGAAACACCTCGACAATATCATTAATTCACTATGACCATATGGATTGAGGCTGAAATTCAGTATTGGAAAAAGGTTGCTCACTTCCCAATTTTGATACCACTCTTAGAGGCTACGTTTGTTTAGCCTTCAGGCAGAAGCAGAACTGGAAATAGAGATGTCAGAGATGGCTGGGAGAAAAGGAAGCATTTTTTGGGGAGGGATGTAGAGAATATTAGTTTTAATCACATGCAACTATACTTTCCAAATTTAGCATGCATGAGAATCAACTGTAGAGTGAGGTTCCTGGTTCTTGTCACAGAAGTTTTGCTAAGAAGCCAAATAATTTGCATTTTCAAGATAATTCCTGGTGATACCAATGCTTCCAGCGAATAAATGGACCACATTTGTGTAACAAGGACATAAGGCATGATGTTTCCGGGGAGAAAAATCAAAATAGGAGACGTGGGAAATTTTGAAATTATCCTTGACTCTCTCTTGCTCATGTCTTACTCCCCTGAGATCTCTCACTCTCTGGCACAATTTCCAATCACTTGTAGATTGATCTTATAGATTCTACCCTCAAATTACCTTTTTAGTTTACCCCCATATTTGCACTCCCCACTCTAATTCAAACCCCTTTTTGCCTGAATCTTTAATGGCATCTTGAGTGATCTCCCATCCTCAAGTCTTGTCTCAATTTATTCTAGCCTCCGTGTAACTTTCTTTTTTAAAAACATCTGATCAAATTGTTCTTCTGATTAAAATCCAACAAAGGCCTCCAGTTCTTTACAGAGTGAAGTCCAAGCTTCTTAACGTTGCATATTAGGCTTTCCTGATCTCTCCTTCATCAATCTGTCCAGTTTTCTCTCCTGTGATTCCCCATTCCATCCCCTCTGAGCAGTGCTTTATTTGACAGCCATGTTGAGCTGTTTATGGTTCCTGAACAGGCAACACTATAGTCTTTCCACCTGAAATATCCTTACTGGGAGGAATCTCCATTCATCCTTCAAAATCCAACCTTTGAAGGCGTAACTCCTCTTTGAGATGTTCCATGACTCTTTAGATAGTCCACTGCCTAAAACCCTTCCTCTTCTCTAGCCACTTGTCAACTTGTAGGAGTTACGTGCTTTTGTTCTTCTCCTCTAAAATAGTATGATTACCTTGAAAGCAGGGTTCAAAACGCAAATTTTGAAACATCTAGCACAATGCTGTTTGCTCAGTTAAATTGATTTTAAGAGAGATTAAATCTCATTTGAAGATTTCCATTTTTCAGATATGGAGAGAAGACAGGAAAGATAAAGAAATGTGTCAAAGCCTTTAAAATAGGGCTACAGAGTGATCATATGTTTTTGCTAAAATGAGACAGTTCAGTCAAATAGGATTTCTGTCTTGTTAAGAGGCTTAGGCAGATCACTGTAAGGACCAGGAAACACTTAGAAACCAGTGAATGTGTCTATATTTATGTTTCAAAGCCTTATGCCTGAAGTGTATTGTTTAAATACTCAGTACAAATATCACCAACTGTATATAGAGCATGCAAATTGCTAATACTTGGGTTATTTTATTCTAGCTGTGATGTGCTTTGAAAAACTATCCAGTATCCTTTACCTCTTAACGTTACCTCTTACCTCTTAACGTCCTCTCCCATTCTGTTTGTATGCACCAACCAGAGTCATGGAAACCCCGGTTGCCCTAAAGTTACAATACATTCTTTCATATCTCACAGGCCAGGGGTAACTCTTAAAAATTTCAACTTTATGAGGGAATACGAATTATAAAACCAAACAATCCTGTCCCCCAATACTACATGAATACACCAAGGAAAATTCACTGGGGTGGATAACATAGACTTAGGATGGTAGAAGTAGGTAGAAAACCAGAGCCCCAAGGCAGGTGGTGCTTTGATAAATGTTAGTTTCTGAAATGTGTGGCCAAGAGTTTTGGTTCTCCATATGGCTCCAAGGCAATCTAGGGAGAGTCTCCTAGCACACATGCTACATTTTTTCTTTTTCCTAGCCTAAATTCTCATATGAGAGTGACTCACTTAACCTCTCCAGCTCCAGTTTTCAGTCTATTAAAACACTCTGCTTTCAACATGGGCTCTGGTCTGGGAGGGACAGAAAGGAAGGAGGAGGTTGTTGAGCTGATTCTGGGCTCTAATTTGATAAGAGGCTCAGGTATGTGCTAGCCGTGATGTCACTGCGCAGTAGAGTTAGCAGAGCATCCTGTTTTCTCTGCTTCATTTGACCCTACACCCTCTTTCTAAACCTCCCTCTCCTAATCTTTACTATTATTTGACTCAGGGGCAAACTCATACCTCCTGAGGCATTTTTGACCCAGAAGAGTCCTTAGGATAGCCTGCTCTTCCCCTTGGGGAATTGTAATCTTTGAGAGCATACTGAGGTCATGGTTGCCAAGGAAATCAAGAAAACGGAGCACAACTGTTTCAATTTTACTGTCTGTTTCAGAAACTATAGCCTCCAGATAAAGAAGATAGAATACAGCCTGTGGGCCATTTATGTGATAGTTTTATTCTTTCTCCCTCCCAAATTTTCACTTCTATGTTTGAAGACTGTCTGAATCATCTTTGGGAAGTAACCACCTTATTAGTCTCTTCTGAATATTTCCCAATTTAAAATTTTATTACATCGTATGCAATTATGTAAAATTTTATGTTAATTTAATTTTTAATGATTAAAGTCTGATTTTTTTAATTGGTAAAATATATAAAAGTTTATAGGTTTAACAACATTAAAAGTTTTCCAAAGAGAATAAGGTATAAAATTTTAGTGTATATATGTGTGTATATAAAAAATGTAAATACATCTATGAATTGTTGGGCCCTGAATGGGAGAGGTGTCTTGAGTGCCACAGAGCAAGATTTTCACTTCTCATGTTTTAGATAGTTTTATGCAGCATAAAACGATCAAAGCCTTAAGCTAGAGTTTATAACATATTGTTGTGTATTAGGTTTACCCTGAAAGGAAGACCCCAGTGTTGTTTTTCTTAAAGAAAATATACCTTATATTTGGGTTCTGTGTTTTTGATCCTAATGTAAGACTTTACATAATCTATGTCTATCGTTTTAGTATCATTTGAATCTGGCTACTTTTCATTAGTGTGCCGGTGACTTTGCACTCACTGCTTTGTTGTTCCAATCACTGATTTAATGTTGAACAGAACAGATTACCCTATGGTAAATTTTCCCAGGTTGAAAATTTGATTTTCATAAATTAAATATATATAAATATAAAATAAGTGTGTGTGTGTGTGTGTGTGTGTGTGTGTGTGTCTCATGACAAAGTGCAATTTGTCCTAGGAATGTGATGCTTGTTCAGCATTTGAGAATTAATCAGTATAATTTATCACATTAACAATCTAAAGAAGAAAAATTATTTGATCCTCTCAGAAGATGTAAAAAATGACTTTTAACAAAATTCAACATCCATTCCTGATAAAAACTGTCAACAAACTAGGGACAGAAGGAAACTTCCTCAACATGAAGATGGTCATCTACACAAAAAGATCACTAATTTCTTAATGGTGGAAAATTGAATACTTGCCCACTAAGAGAACAAGGCAAGTGTGCCCACTCTTACCACACCTATGAACATCATACTCTAGGTTGTAATTAGTGCACTGAGACAAGAAAAAGAAGTAAACCCATACCAACAGATAGGGAAGAAATAAGATAGCCTCCATTTTAGACAACATAATTTTCTACTTAGAAAATACCAAAGAATCTTAAAAAAAGCTACTGGAACTAATAAGTGAGTTTAGTAAAGTTTCAGGATACAAACTCAATATACGAAAATTAATCACATTTCTATATATTAAAATTTAACAATTTTGAAATTTAAAAAAATCATTTATAATAGCACCAAAAACATGAAATAATTAGGTACACGTATAATAAAATCTGCACAAATTTTATACGCTAAACATTATAAGACACTAATGAATAAAATATTTAAATGAATGGATATAAGCCTTATACATAGGTTGGAAGGTTTAATGTTTATGTCAGTTATCTCCAAACTGATCTTTAGTTTCAACTCAATATAAATTAAATTCTAGCAGAAAATCTTTGTAAAATTTGACAATCTGATTTTAAAATTTATATGGCAAGGCAATGGAACTAGAATAGCCAAAAAGTTTGAAAAAAATCATGGAATACATGCACTATTTTAGGACATCATATAACTTTAGTATTCAAAGCAGTGTGGTATTGGTGAAATTATGGAAACACTGATCAATGGAACAGAACAGACTCCAGAAGTAGACTCAAGGTACAGGATCAGTGAGGTTTTAACAAAGAGTAAGGGCAATTCAGTGTTGTAATATCCATCTTTTCAACAAACAATGCCAGAAAATTGGACATGCAAATGCAAAAAATAAAAAAAATGTTGGTTCTTGAACTCAAAATGGGTCATACTTAAAAATAAAACCTAAAAGTGTAAATTATTTAGGCTCTAATACAGGCAAAAATATTTGTGACCTTGGGATAGGCAAAGATTTCTTTGATTAGACTACAAGAACACAATCTACAAAAGAAAAAAATTATACATTGGACTTAATCACCATTTAGAATTTCAAAACTCCTGCTCTTTGAAAGATATTCTTATGAAAATAAAAATAGAAAAATCCATGGGCTGAAAGAAAATATTTTGTATTACATATTTGATAAGATATTTGTACCTAGGGCTCAATGGTAAGAAAACAAACAATAATTTAAATATGTTTTTGAAAAATACTTAAACTGATACCTTACCAAAGAAGATATACACATGGTATATAAGCACAGGTAAAGATGCTAAACATCATTAATAATTAGGGAAATACAAATTAAAACCATGATGAGATACTACTATTATCGTGGAAGAGATTTCAATAGCTGACAATACAGTGTGTGAGGATGCAGAGCAACTGCAACTTGCATAATTTGCTGTTGAGAAGGCAAGTTACTACATTAACTGTGGAAAAAAGATTGTTGACTTCTGAAATAGTTAAATATTCATTTACCACCTGTCATTCCTGGGAATACACTGAAGTGAAACAAATACCTTTTTAATGCAAAAATTATATGCAAATATTTGTAACAACTTTATTCATAATTGACAAGGACTGAAAGTAACAGAAGTGTCCATTAACAGGTAAATGGATAAATAAACTGTGTTGCATCATACTATGGAATACTACTCAGCAATACAAAGGAACAAACTATTAATACCACAGCAATGTGGCTAAATCTCAAATGCATTATTGTAAATGAATCAAGCTAGTCCCCAAAGTCTACATACTGTATGATTCAATATACATGATATCCTGAAAAAACCAAACTATAGACACAGAAAATGGATCAATTATTGTCAGAGCCTGGACTGAGAGAGAAGAATGACTCCAAAGGTGAATAGGGGAAATTTTTGAGATAATATAATTTTTCTGTGTTTTGATTTTGGTAGCAGTTATATGACTATGCATTTGCAAAACTCAAAAAACTATATATGAAAAAAAACTATATATGAATTTTACTCTGTAACATATAAATTTATAAAAATAATTGATAAAATAACATTAAAAAAGAAACAATTCAAGTTACACAGTAGTAAGTTCCAGCCCAGATGATGTAGATTGGAAATGTCATAGGATTTTAGGAGCGAATCATCAGAAACTAGAAGGTCAAGGAAGTTCTGATAGAGGATGATATGGTATTTTATTTAGATCTTGAAAAAAATCCATTAGTGAAAGAGAGACAAAAAGGCAAATTTAGAATGGTGACGGGAACTTAAAACAAAATTGTGGTTGCTTTGTGCCATAATGATTTATTTTTAGTTTTATCTAAAGACTTGGGAAAGTCAACTAAATGTAAGAAAAGATTAAAATCTGGGTTTATGTCTTCTGCTTTATTATGAACCAGCTATAAGATCTTGGATAAGTTATTCAAAATATTTGATTCTTCATTTTGATACTCTTACAAGAGGAATAACAATTCCTATCTTAAGATTCAATGACATTTACTTAGCCCCTAAATAATTCTAAAATTGACTGGTAATTTCCAGTTTAGGGACCAGGTGTAAGTTATTTAGCTTCTTTGAACCTCTTTTCTTTTCTCCAAAAAGAGAATGATGATGATACTCATATGCTAGATTTTTTGAGAAGGTAGAATAGGATCATGTGGTCAGTGAGTGCTCATCTTGTTTGTACTTATTCTAGATCAAATATAAAATGAAGTAGTCACAGCCTAGGCAGACAGAACACGATATTCAAGGCCAAGAGACTAAGAGAATATCTAGTGTATTTGGGAAACTTAAAATAGTTGATGTGGTTGATATTAAAGGCTAAAGGGAGAAAAGCAGTGAGAGAAAAGATGGGCAGTAGCTAAATCATGAACTATGTGCGTTTTGGCCTTCATTTTATCCCTAATTATGAGAATAGCAATGGAGAAGTGTTGACTGAGAAATATTTGGGAGGCAGAATTTAAAGGGTTTAATGACAAATTGGGATGGGAAATGAGAGAGAAGAAGGAATCTAGGACAACTCATCAATTTCTGGCTTAAGTGACTAAGTGACTAGGATGTTTGTAGTGTCAGTACCTACCTAGGAAATGAAGGGCTAAAAAGTGTGTGTGTGTGTGTGTGTGTGTGTGTGTGTGTGTGTGTGTGTTTGAGTAAGGTTAGTGGGTGAGAATGGTTGATGAGTTTGATTTTCAAAATGTTGGGTTTGAAGAGGTAATGGATATCAAGTGGAAATTTTCATTAAGCCCCTGTATATTTGGTTCAAAGTGTGACCCTGAAGGAGACTTTAAGAATATAAGTGATAGTTGCGGGTATGGAAATGAAAGAAATTAAATAAATTAAATTTATAAATTAGGCAGAGAAGAGACAGAAAGACAACTCCAGGAAATACAATTACTTCATGTCTAGAATGAGGAATTGAATTCAAGATGGAAAGAAACTTAGAGGGAGAGACTAGATGATTCTGACAATAAAAATGGTAAGGGCTAGATAATATTAATTGAATGCTTATTGTATAATAGACACCATGCTGAGTTGTATATAATTATTATCTCATTTTATATAAATGGAAATGAAGGCTTAGGGATAATAAATGATGTCCCAGGGCACACATTTATAAGTATTTGGATCTGGGTTTGAAGTCAGGAAGCCTGACTGCAGAGCTTGAATTCTTATAAATTCAGGTTGGAGAGATGTCAGCAAAGTCATGGGAAAAGAAGAGTGCCAGAAGGGAGAGTTTAACTGTGTTAAGCAAACGTTGTACATTTTGCATTGAATGTAACAATTAGGAAGAGAAGTCATGAGTGATTTTGAAAAGAGACTTTCCATGTATATGGCAGAAGGCAAAGCCAAATTACAGAACATGGAGCAGGTATAACAAAGACAGTAGCAAGTATGAACTTATTGGTGATGCCAAGATCACTTTTCCAGTGGTCATAGCCCTTTGGGTTTCTGGAATAGCTCTATGAAGACAAAGACCTAACTGGTTTGTAGAAATTTGAAGACTTTTAACAATCATGCATTTGCCACATGAAGGCTAATGAGGGAAGTGAAACTCTCATGGCAAATAGGTAGGACTGCTTATTTAACAACAGCAACAATGACAACACATACTCCTCAGAGCCCCTGCTGTCCATTCAAACCCAATTTATGGGACTGGTTCTTCCTGTCCACCTGAATCAGCAAACTTGGTCAGGGCTGATGAATCCTTTGCTCATTCTCAGATAATGAAAGAGTTATTGTAACTTCTATCCACAAAGTAGTCTCAATTCAATCATAATTTTTTCTATTACAGTGTAATAATCAAAACCTTAAAACTTTGTTTGAAGGCAGTTTTCCCATCCCATCTCTTAGCCAGAACCTGATTCAAACTGATTGCATGCAGGGGTAAGAGTGAGGCTTTATAAGTTGCTTCCCTCTTTCCACTACCAGCACTTTTGCTCTTCCTCCGTCATCTTGCTAATAGATTTCTGACCAGTGGAATTGGGAAATTTTCAGCAGTGGAGAAAAGAGAGATACAACAAGCAAGAAAATATTTTCATTCCAAAAAAATATGAGTAAACTGGGTTTGATGCTCTCTGAGCCTAGGAAGTACTTGAAGTTGATTGATTCATTCTTTAAGTTTCCTGGATTCTTATGAGACCCTTTTCCCATCATTGGGAACTCTCTAATCCTCTAAATGGACAAGTGTGTTAATGTTATTGCCTGGTCATTTATGATTTCTTCCTAAGCTTGTAGATGACAGAAAATACAATTCTAGTTTTCAAGGTTTCCAAGATCCCTGTCTATCTACACTTGGAAGAATGAGAAGCTGTCATTCCATTTCACTCTCTCATTCATAGTCTACTAGTAGTTCATGGGAACCAGTCACTTGGGGTGACTGGTTCATAGGCAATGTCATTACTCCCCAAACTTCTGTTGCTATGATGCTATTTCAAGTGGTCTCTTTAGTCAATCTATCCCTCTTTAGATTTTCCAAGGCAAGAAACAGAAGTGAGTCCACTTTGCTTCTCAAGTCTCTGGAACACATAATAAGCACCCTGCGTGTCCATATGAAGCCCTTTCCCAGGGTTTGAGGTGGAGCATAGGAACTCTCATCCCTGACCTCTTGGGTATAGTAGTACTTGTAGAACCCCAATGGATTTCCCTAAAATTTCTCCTTAACCTTTAACTCCTCAACATTCTGTACTTTATATGTGGGAGAAGTGTTGAAAACTGTGAATTAGTTTTGTTATAAAATCCCAGGTAGTCTTGAACTCCAATCTGGAATGTGTCTGAGTTCTTTAGATCTTTGCTAAATTGATTGTAAAATGATTCATTTACATGGATTATTACTTGGAACTGAGAGGATTTTTGTTCTCATCTGCATGAAATTTCTTTCTAAAAAGAAGAGCATGCTGAAGAGTTCAGAGTGCTGACCCATGCCTGGAATTGCTGGTGTTGTTATCTCTGAATGAATAAATTCAGTTAAGCATTAATTAAAATAGCAACACAACAAATTAACACAACTTACCCTTGCAACATAATGATCAATAAAGGAAAGACACAGGTGCCTTAGAGAAAAATTTAATCTAAGTGCAAATCTTTTATTCATAAGTGTCAAATTAAATCTGCTTGACTTTTGAAAGCGCCATTCAAACATTAATAAATGTTTTTGTAGCAAAGGGGCAAAATGCCACACTTCTTTTGTAAACTTAAATGCATATGATTTTATATATTCCCAAATGAAAAACATGAACTAAGCACAATGTATAAATGAGAAAAAGAATTAAAATGAGTTTATCATAAGCAGAATTTCCAGTGTAAGTTATGTCCACAAGTGTACCTTGGACTTATGGACAATAATATTGTCACCTATTTATGTTTGTCAAATAGGAAGAGTATTCTTGACTAAAGAATTCAATTTATATTAGGTTGAGGAATTAAAGCATTTTATTATCATAACCGCTGAACAGCTGTCTGTGAAGATCTTTGCTATTAAGGCTTGGGGAAAAAACAAAAGAAGATCAACCACTCTTGTTATGAACAATAAATGCTTATAGAGCTAACTTGAGGATGGTCCAAAGAGACCCAGCAAAGGCCAGCACATTCACAGATATTTTCAAAGTTTAAAGCATTATGCCTTGTGGAGAGATAAAATAGAACCAGGCTCTTTGGCTCATGGTACTTGGAACATTTGATTTTATTCTGTGAGGGCAAAGGGCCTTAGTTAAGACCATAGTCAAAATACATGCAAAAGTATTCTGTGAAGACTTCTCACTGAAAAATAAATACAGAACACTGAAGAAACAAGAATAAAATTACCAAAGACAGCTCCAGTTTGGGAACCAGTATAAATTCTGGTTCTCAATTTGGATTGTTTTAGAGATGTGCAGATTAATTTATTGGACTCCTGGTGAATCAACAGTATTCTCTTAAGATCACATTAATATCATGAGATGAAAGCAGAAAATAAAGTGAAATAAAATAAAGTCTCTAAATGATTTATAGGGTCCTCCCCTCTTCCCACTATCACAAGGGAAATGGTAGTAATACAAGGGTGTTTATAATAGATTTGATTATGAACTGACTGGATGGTGGTTAATAGTGTGAGTTTTTGGAGTCAAAAAACCAATATTCTAGTTCTGGATTTACAGTTAGTGCATTTAATTACAGGCTAAAAATGGAGGATGATGGTGGAAGCTGATTCCTGCACAGGGAATTCTTACACAGAAACCCAAAGATGCGGGAGCTTATGGTGTAGCTGAAATTCTAAACTTATTTCCTGACACATTTCCCCTTTTGCTTCCATTGTGTGAGATTACATATCCTAAAATAGTACTTTGATCTGCTCATGGTCAGTTCAGGAATTTACATTTCACTGCTGCTCCCCCATCCCTATCACCACCTCCACCAAAAAAAAATAATTTCGTAAACTCAAGATTAAAAACCTTAAGTATCATACTTCAATCTACTTTGCAAGATCTTTTAACATATTAACATAAAGCTTCCCTGTCTATCAAACTAGGTATTTTACTTTCCTACGGAGAATCTTAAACATTATTGCTTTTACTATTCTTGTTTCTCCCTAATATTCATGCTTATCTTGATTTGGAATCTTGTGTGTTCCCCTTCTCATAAATACCACCTTGCATCCTAAAATCTCACCTCCTCTAGAAAGCTGTTTATGAAATTTCACAATGAAATAGCCTTTTATTTTTTAATGTTGGCAGTGTATCCTAGATACCTTTTGATGTATTTATGTATCTACCTCTAGTACACTGGAAATGCTGGACCTAGAAGTGCAAGCAGAAAATGACTTACTTCTGTCTTTGTCACTCACTTTGCTACATCATTCCTCCCCTTCCCAATCCAATAGTGGAATTAATCCCATAGCTTTTCTGGTCCTTTTCATGTATAAACAAAGTCTCATTTCTAGATATCTTTAAAAGTCCAGTCAAGCCTAAATTAAGACTACAACCTCTGATCTTTTCAGTCTTCTTAGCTCCTACTGTTCCTGCTGGGGCCCCAAGGCTGGCAGACAGCCCTATTGGTTGTATTATTTTAAGAGGATTCTAACTCAACTCTCTTTGCCCTTTGGTAAAACTTGAAGGCTTTTCTGTCTTTGCAATGCAATTCCAAGCAGCTCCAGCCAAGTTTTAGATTTAAGCTTTTTGAAGAGAACATCCAACACCAAATCTCTTTGCCTTCCCAAGGATGATAGTCAAAGAAATCATTCAATATGCTCTGACCCAGTAACAGAACAGGATGGGTCTTTGAAATTCTATAGCTCAGCAAGTAAAAGCCTGATGTCAGTGTTCCTTCTGACAAGCACAAAAATCTCTCTGAGGATTACTTTTCTTGCTTTCTATATTTCAGGTGAGCTGGGGAAACATAATAAGTAGCATTGGGGGGGAAAACCAACATGGCATCCACTCCTCAGCTCCTTCCTTGGGGCAGAGAGTAAAGAGTGGTATCAGTCAGTATCATACACCACATTCACAGAATGAAGGGGAAAAGAACTCCCGTATGATCCTCTCATTGATGCAGAGAAAGCACTTGACAAAAGTCAGCACCCTCGATAGAAATACTCAACAAACCAGAAACAGAAGGACACTATCTCAACAGAATAAAGACCTTATATGAAAATCCATAGCTAACATCATACTCAATGGTGAAAGACTGAAAGCTTGTCCTCTGAGATCAGGAAATGCCTACTAAAAGGAGTTCCTGGACCCTATTCCGACATGTGTATGTTGAAGCGTCCCTACACCAATGAGCAATTCTCCTTTGCCAGCAGGGTATGCAAAAATTCAACTCAATTCTGATAGTATCTACCTGGAGATAGAATCATATTCCACAGGTAAAGGGCTCAGTTGCAGAAGACTCCAGATGACAGTCACAAGTCCAGGTTCTTACCTGGTCTTCTGATCTACTGGCTAATAAATCAGAAGTTCCCACATTCCCTTCCTTGAGTTTGATTAATTTTCTAAAATGGCTCATAGACCTCAGGAAATCTTGTTTACTTACTAGATTACCGATTTATTATAGAAGGATATTAAAGGATATAAATCAACAGTCAGATGAAGAGATACATAGGGAGAGCTCCCAAAGAAAAGGGCTTCTTGGGCTTCCCTGGTGGCGCAGTGGTTGAGAGTACGCCTGCCGATGCAGGGGACACAGGTTCGTGCCCCGGTCTGGGAAGATCTCATGTGCCGCGGAGCGGCTGGGCCCGTGAGCCATGGCCGCTGAGCCTGCACGTCCGGAGCCTGCGCTCTGCAA
>NW_006777145.1:455332-515716 GCF_000442215.2 Lipotes vexillifer
GGGCGCGACCCTGCGCTCTGCAGCGGGAGAGGCCACAACAGTGAGAGGCCCGGGTGCTGAAAAAAAAAAAAAAAAAGAAAAGGGCTTCTGTCCTTGTGGAGGTTGAGGCCTGGCACCTTGACATGTGGAAGCATTCCATTTCCTGACATAGAAGCTTCTTGAAAGGGGGACAAAAACCATCCTTTTGGACTTTTATGGAGGCTTCATTACCTAGTTATGATTGGCTAAATCTTTGGCCAGTGGTGATTGAGTCAACCTCCTCTACCCTCCCAGGAAATCAGGTTGTGAGACTGAAGGTTCCAACCCTCTAACCGCATGGTTGGTTCTCTGGCAACCAGCCCCCACACTTGGATGGGATCCAAAAGTCACTTTCCCTGAAGCATTTTCAGGAACTGAGGACTAGATAACTAATATCCTATTGCTCTTATAACTCAGGAAATTCCATGTTTGGGGAGGTGTGAGCCAGGAACTGTGGATGGAGAACAAATACATATAAGAAACACATATTTGTTTGATTGAATGACCATAAATTATAAATTACAAGAAACCTGCTTTTGTCACTTCTCTTCACTGGTACTGGATGCCCTAGTCAGAGCAATTAGATAAGACAATGAAATAAAAATGAATCCAAACTGGAATGGAAGAAGTAACGTTATTTCTGTTTGCAGCAACATAATCTTCTATGTTGAAAGCCCTAACACACACTCTCTGTTAGAATTAATGAAATAATTCAGCAAAGTTGTAAGATAAAAAATCAAGACACAAAAATCAGTTGCATTTCTACACACTATATATTATGCTATACACTAATGGTGAACAATCTGAAGAGGAAATTCAGAAAACAATTCCACTTACAATAGCATCAAAAAGAATGAAATACCTAGAAATAAATTTAACCAATGAGGCAAAAGATGTGTACACTGAAAACTAGAAAATGTTGCTAAAGAGATTAAGGAAGACACAGATAAATTGAAAAACATCCCATGTTGATGAACTGGACGGCTCAATATTGTTAAAATGTCAATACTACCTAAAGCAATTTACAGATTTAATAAAATTCATATCAAAATCTCATGAGCATATTTTGCAAATAGAATTTCAAAATCTATCCTAAAATTTACATGGAATTTCAAGGGACTCCAAAAGGCCAAAACAATCTTGAAAAAGAATAAAGATGGAGGTCTCACGTTTCAATTTCAAAACTTATTTCTAAGCTAAAGTAATCAAAACAGTGTGGTTACTTGTTAAAACCATTTATATTGACCAATAGAATAGAATAAAAAGTCCAGAAATAAGACCTCACATATATGACCAAATAATCTTCAGCAAGCATGACAAAACCATTTAATGAGGATATGACAGTCTTTTGAACGATTGGTGATGGAAAAGCTGGACACTTTTCCAAAGAAGATATGCAAATGGCCAAGAAAGACATGAAAAGATGAAATAAGTGAATAAGCTAGTCATAAAATGACAAACACTGTATGATTCTACCTATATGAAATACCCGAATAGTTAAATTCGTAGAGACAAAGTAGAATGTTGGTTACTGTTGGCTGTGGGGAGGAGAAACTGAGGAGTTATTTCATGGGTATAAATTTTCAGTTTTGCAAGATGAAAAAGTTCTCTAGATTGATTAAATGACCATGTGAATGTATTGTCACTACTGAACTGTACATTTAAAAATGGTTAAGGTGGTAACTTTTACGTTATATCTATCTTATCTCAAGTAAAAATAAATTTAAAAATTCTTCAACAGTAAGCCCACTTCTCATTGCTCTCCATCACCAAGTGGATGTTAGAGAAGTTTGAGCCTTAGAACAACTACTTTGAAAGCCATCAATGTGACCTACATTAAAATTTATTGTATTGAAATATATTTACTATAACTAAATCTTATAAAATCTGTCAGCTTTAAAAAAAATTAAAATCTGTTGAAATATACTTAAATAAAATATTTAATGAATGGAATCCATGAAGCTTCAGATTTTGACAGGTTTATTGAATTATAATTATTGAAAACAAAGCTTGAAAATGAGAAGGCATTGGCACTAATCACAACAAAATCAAAGCAGGAGTTGAACAAATTAAAGAATGAGAGCTCAAATAACTTATAAAGTATAATTTTGAAATTCCCTAATTTGTGCTTTGGAACACCTTGACTTGGAAAAATATATTCATTGGAGTTGTTAACTTGGTTAAATTTATATTTAATAACATAATGAAATGAAATTGATGAGGCCTAATTTTGCAGCATCTAATTATGAAACATTAACAAATATGAATAGAGAAATTATTTGATGAATTTTACTGCGTCAAAATATTTGTTGAAGAAACAAATTCTTGATGGAAAAAAAAAATACCTGTGAGAATATTTGAGTTCTAGTTTATACAGTTTAACACAGAAAAAATGGAAATGAGAATATTTTTAATTTAGCAGAATTTTCTCTGAGTTTACCAGTTATATCAGCACCTATAGAAAGAATAGTCTCTCAAAAGCAAATATTATGGTCTATATAGAAGCATCAAAGATGTCAACAATTTTAAATTCATGAGCCTTCAAAAGTAACTTTGAGACAAATTTCAGGAACATCCTCTCCAATAGTTAGCACTTTTGGATTTTAATTTTTAATATTCTCAGTGTGTTAAATGGTATCTCAAGAGGAGAAAATATACATTCTCGAAGATTTATTTCTATTTTTTCATATTGTTAAGTCATGTCATTCGAAAAGGGAAGAGGGAAGGGGGAAAGGACAAATTCGTGGTATGGAATTAATAGATAAAAACTACTATAAATAGTAGACATATAAAATAGATAAGCAACAAGGATATACTGCATAGCACAGGAAATTATAGGCATTATCTTATAATAGCCTATAATGGAGTATAATCTGTCAAAATACTGAATAACTATGCTGTACACCTGAAACTAATACAATATTGTAAGTCAACTCATTTCAATGAAAAATTCTGTTTATTTACTGCTGGTATGTATTTTTTAAAATTTGGAGTAGACATAAGATTCTTGGATTGCAGATCTTTTTCCTCGGTAAAATGTAAATGTTAGTTCAGGCTTTCTGGTTGTGAAATTGCATTGCAGAAGTCACAGTTGGGCAAGAAATTATCAAATTTCCCTGAATGGATCACCTGGATCCCTTGTGTATTCCTTTCTGCCTCCATTTTGTAACAGTAGTCCAACTTCATTTTGATAATCTATCAATTACCCCTGCCAAGATGGTGATTCCTTTCCTTCCCTGCTGGTCTCTTGGAAGAAGTGTCCCAGAATGCCCAGGCACTTGTCCAGCTAATGGTTACATGGGACATTTGCTGTGTCTCCAGGTGAAACTATGCTCTCTTTGGGTGACAGGGGCTGGTAATATGCCACCTACTACAGGTGGGAAACTCATTGCCAGCTGGGCAGCAAGCAATCCATTTCCAAAACCCCTCATAGCACCTGCTTTCTCAGATCACTTTCAATACCACTGCTATAGTTTGGCGTCTCTGGATGTAGTTACTGAGATGGAGTTTAGTCTGCAGCTTATTTACTGGGAATCTACTCTCTTGGATGAGAAGGAAAGAAAGGAAGATTGGGTAGAAGAATATGTTGAATTGTGTCAAAGGTCTGGCAAAGCGTCTTCCAGATCCAAAGGGAGCTCTGAAACAAACATGGTCTATCAGAGTTGTACAAAGTTGGACCTTTATACGCAAATATTGATCAGTCATTCGATGTGGACAATCCTAGGAAGGGTGTGCCCTAGATCTCTGCAGCTTAACAAACCTGAAGTGACTTACAGCTGGAACAATTGAAGGGGGAATCTAAGTGGACTATCTGTGTTTCTACACAGGCTGCACATTTCTCCTCTTTGTCTTCAGTATTTCAGGTTTTTATATTTTGCTCTGTGCTTTTTGATGTTTCACTCACTCTTCTAGGTCAAAAATAAAGCTCTCGACAAGAATCTATGGAATTGCTTAATGGGAAAATCATGTTTTTTTCTAACTCTATAATGTATTTTGGGAGATACTTTTCTCTTAAGTGCTTTTATATTTTTACTCAGGTTTTCATCTAAAGCCTTGGCTGTCCTTTTTCATTGGGTCAATGCTGTGATCACTCTACATGGTTTTCTGCTTCCTGAGTGCTTAATCTCTGAAGAATTGGTGATTTTTCTTTGGCAGCTTATGGGACATCCAGACTGGTTACTTCTATATCCTAAAATGTGCTGAGGAAGGGGCTCTCTTCCCCTGTGGGGCAGGAGACAGTGTGCAAGAAGTGGTGCTGCCTCCCCTGACCAGGAGCTAGAAAGATGCTCTCTCCCCTGTCTTGGCTCCCTGGATTTTTAGAGTCAGGACTCTGTCAATTTATTCAAATTGCAGTTTCCATCTTGTCCATTGTCTAAAACTGTTTGATGATCATCACTTTCTCTGATTAAAAAATAGGTACAAAATACTCGTTATACTTCTTTCCATTCATATTCAGTTTTCCTTGCAGTGGCAATGTGTGGAGAAACTGTAAGTATTCTTCTGAAATTCATTTTGACTCTCTGAGACTCAGTTTCCTCTTCTAAGATTTTACTTCTTGAGGAAATCATTTCTTTAATTCTGAATATTTTTTCACATGACACGAAGTATTATTTCTTTAAAAAAATTTTTCTGCCATTTAAAAATGTAGCAAATATAGGCCATCAAAAGGTATTGCTAAATTCTACTGCATTATAACTGGATTGGAACTGAGGGATGAATGGGAATAAAAGAAAGATAATAAATGTTGGGTAGGGAAGTGAGAGGGACATAGAGATGGAGGTAAAGACAGAGATACATGAGAGAGAAAGAGTGACAGAGGCACATACAAACAAAGGAGAAAAGAGAGAGAGAGAGAGAGAGACAAAATATTTGGACTTTGACTTTCCACCTTGTGGAATAGTAGTAGTTCAAGCCAATTAGATATAAAGGCAAGATAACTCTAGCTGACACATTTGGATATGCATACACACAAAAAAGATTGATCCCTTAATTCTGTCACTAACTGGTTAGTTTATAATAGGTTCAGCAAACTACAAACCATGGACCAAATCCAGCTTGACACGTTTTATATGGCCTGCAAGATAAGAATATTTTAATAACTTTAAATTGTTAAAAAAAAAACACAAAAGAAGAATAATATTTTGTGCTGTGTGTAAATTAAATAAAATTAAAATTTTCATGATTATATTAACTAAACTTTTATTGAAACACAGACATACTAATTTGTTTGCATGTTGTTTTTGGCTGCTTTTGTGCTTGCTGCAAGACAGAGTTAAGCAGTTACCACGAAGACTGTATGGCCTGCAAAGCCTAAATTATATACAGTCTGGCTCTCGTGCTCAGTGTCTCCTGGTCTATAGCCATACTTGTTGTAGGGATCCAAATTTTGGTTTATAAATTTTACAAACTTTGAACTCATGTGACCTATTCTGAGTGTTCAAGGGAAGACTCTGATGGAATGTGCTGACACTCCTTCTTAAGAAGTGACATCAATAAAGTTGTTTCAGAGTCAGCAGGTCTAGAAACACAATATCCTGCCTGCCAAATGGGTCATATTAATAAACATCCAAATAGGTTACACCGTATGTCTTACTTTGTGCTAGAACATCTTGGTAATTATCAAATGGCTTCATTGAGCACACTCATTCCCTATCATATACTTCCAGCTCCTTTTAATCGCATTTTCACTATTCTCCTACAAATAGTTCTGTAGATTTGTCTCCTTATCTTATTATGTTTAAGGTCTTGCTGAACTGTACCTGGAGGTTAACACTTAGTTGAATGGCAGTGTGGGTCAAACCAGAATTTCAACATAAAATTCTCGACAATGTTTTTCCAAGGAACTGCAGGGTCTTCATTAAACCCAATGCTATATCCTGAAAAAAACTTTCTATTGCCTTGTTTCTGTTTAAGAATTTGCCCCTTTTACTGATTTCAGCATTCAATTATCTTTTTTGTTTTTTTTTTGATTTCTCAACTTTTATATATATATAGATAGATAGATAGATAGATAAAGATACAAATGACTGGATTTTATTGGCATTTATCATTTCTAAATATAGATCTTATTTTTAAAAGAAGCATATAATCAAAGCTTTGGATAAAGGTTATATATTCTGTGACCCTTTATTTATTTATTTAATGTTTTTATTGGAGTATAATTGCTTTACAATGGTGAGTTAGTTTCTGCTTTATAACAAAGTGAAACAGCTATACATATACATATATCCCCATATCTCTTCCCTCTTGCATCTCCCTTCCTCCCACCCTCCCTATCCTGCCCTTCTATCTGGTCACAAAGCACCGAGGTGATTTCCCTGTGCTATGAGACTGCTTCCCACTAGCTATCTATTTTACATTTTGTAGTGTATATATGTCCATGCCACTCTCTCACATTGTCCTAGCTTGACCTTCCCCCTCCCCATGTCCTTAAGTCCATTTTGTAGTAGATCTGCGTCTTTATTCCCGTTTTGCCCCTAGGATCTTCATGACCTTTTTTTTTTTTTTTTTTAGATTCCATATATATGCGTTAGCATGCGGTATTTGTTTTTCTCTTTCTGACTTACTTCACTCTGTATGACAGACTCTAGGTCCATCCACCTCACTACAAATAACTCAATTTCATTTCTTTTTATGGCTGAGTAATATTTCATTGTATATATGTGCCACATCTTCTTTATCCATTCATCTGTCGATGGACACTTAGGTGGCTTCCATGTCCTGACTATTGTAAATAGAGCTGTAATGAACACTGTGGCACATGACTCTTTGAATTATGGTTTTCTCGGGGTATATGCCCAGTAGTGGGATTGCTGGGTCATATGGTAGTTCTACTTTTAGTTTTTTAAGGAACCTCCATACTGTTCTCCATAATGGCTGTATCAATTTACATTCCCGCCAACAGTGCAGAGGGTTCCCTTTTCTCCACAGCCTCTCCAGCATTTATTGTTTGTAGATGTTTTGATGATGGCCATTCTGACTGGTGTGAGGTGATGCCTCATTGTAGTTTTGATTTGCACTTCTCTAATGATTAGTGATGTTCAGCATCC
Source organism: Lipotes vexillifer (assembly GCF_000442215.2). Taxonomy (NCBI): domain Eukaryota; kingdom Metazoa; phylum Chordata; class Mammalia; order Artiodactyla; family Lipotidae; genus Lipotes; species Lipotes vexillifer. Next base: position 462,400 of record NW_006777145.1, read on the forward strand.
TTTCATGTGCTTGTTGGCAATCTGCATATCTTCTTTGTAGAAATGTCTATTTATGTCTCCTGCTCATTTTTGGATTGGGTTGTTCTTTTGTTTTCTTTTTTATATTGAGCTGCATGAGCTGCTTTTATATTTTGGAGATTAATCCTTTGTCAGTTGCTTCCTTTGCAAATATTTTCTCCCATTCTGAGGGTTCTCTTTTCTTCTTGTTTATGGTTTCCTTTGCGGTGCAAAAGCTGTGAAGTTTCCTTAGGTCCCATTTGTTTACTTTTGTTTTTATTTCCATTTCTCTAGGAGGTGGGTCAAAAAGGATCTTGCTGTGATTTATGTCATAGAGTGTTCTGCCTATGTTTTCCTCTAAGAGTTTGATAGTGTCTGGCCTTACATTTAGGTCTTTAATCCATTTTGAGTTTGTTTTTGTGTATGGTTTTAGGGAGTGTTCTAATTTCATTCTTTTACATGTAGCTGTCCAGTTTTCCCAGCACCACTTATTGAAGAGGCTGTCTTTTCTCCATTGTATATTCTTGCCACCTTTATCAAAGATAAGGTGACCATATGTATGTGGGTTTATCTCTGGGCTTTCTATCCTGTTCCATTGATCTATATTTCTGTTTTTATGCAAGTACCATACTGTCTTGATTACTGTACCTTTGTATTATAGTCTGAAGTCCGGGAGCCTGATTCCTCCAGCTCCGTTTTTCTTTCTCAAGATTGCTTTGGCTGTTCGGGTTTTTTTGTGTTTCAGTACAAATTGTGAAATTCTTTGTTCTAGTTCTGTGAAAAATGCCAGTGGTAATTTGACAGGGATTGCATTGAATCTGTAGATTGCTTTGGGTAGTAGAGTCATTTTCGCAATGTTGATTCTTCCAATCCAAGAACATGGTATATCTCTCCATCTGTTTGTATCATCTTTAATTTCTTTCATCCATGTCTTATAATTTCCTGCATACAGGCCTTTTGTCTCCTTCAGTAGGTTTACTCCTAAGTATTTTATTCTTTTTGTTGCACTGGTAAATGGGAGTGTTTTCTTAATTTCAGTTTCAGATTTTTAATCATTAGTGTATAGGAATGCAAGAGATTTCTGTGCATTAGTTTTGTATCTTGCTACTTTATTAAATTCATTGATTAGCTCTAGTAATTTTCTAGTAGCATCTTTAGGATTCTCTATGTAGAGTATCATGTCATCTGCAAACAGTGACAGCTTTACTTCTTCTTTTCCGATTTGGATTCCTTTTATTTCTTTTTCTTCTCTGATTGCTGTGACTAAAACTTCCAAAACTATGTTGAATAATAGTGGTGAGAGTGGGCAACCTTGTCTTGTTCCCGATCTTAATGGAAATGGATTCAGTTTTTCACCATTGGGGATGATGTTGGCTGTGGGTTTGTTGTATATGGCCTTTATTATGTTGAGGTTAGCTCCATATGTGCCTACTTTCTGCAGGGTTTTTCTCATAAATGGGTGTTGAATTTTGTTGAAAGCTTTTTCTACATCTATTGAGATGATCATATGGTTTTTCTCCTTCAATTTGTTAATATGGTTTATCACATTGTTTGATTTGCGTATACTGAAGAATACTTGTATTCCTGGGATAAACCCCACTTGATCATGGTGTATGATCCTTTTAATGTGCTGTTGGATTCTGTTTGCTAGTATTTTGTGGAGGATTTTTGCATCCATGTTCATCAGTGCTACTGGCCTGTAGTTTTCTTTCTTTGTGACATCTTTGTCTGGTTTGGTATCAGGGTGATGGAGGCCCTGTACAATGAGTTTGGGAGTGTTCCTCCCTCTGCTATATTTTGGAAGAGTTTGCGAAGGATAGGTGTTAGCTTTTCTCTAAATGTTTGATAGAATTCGTCTGTGAAGCCATTTGGTCCTGGACTTTTGTTTGTTGGAAGATTTTTAATCACAGTTTCAATTTCAGTGCTTGTGATAGGTCTGTTCATATTTTCTATTTCTTCCTGGTTCAGTATCGGAAGGTTGTGGATTTCTAAGAATTTTTCCATTTTTTCCAGGAAGTCCATTTTATTGGCATATAGTTGCTTGTAGCAGTCTCTCATGATCCATTGTATTTTTGCAGTGTCAGCTTTTACTTCCCCTTTTTCTTTTCTATTTCTATTGATTTGAGTCTTCTGCCTTGTTTTCTTGATGAGTCTGGCTAATGGTTTATCAATTTTTTTTATCCTCTCAAAGGACCAGGTTTTCATTTCATTGATCTTTGCTATCATTTCCTTCATTTCTTTTTCATTTATTTGTGATCTGATCTTTATGATTTCTTTCCTTCTGCTAACTTTGCCACCTTTTTGTGCTTCTTTCTCTAATTGCTTTAGGTGTAAGTTTAGGTTGTTTATTTGAGATGTTTCTTGTTTTTAAGGTAGGTTTATATTGCTATAAACTTCCTTCTTAGAACTGCTTTTGCTACATCCCATAGATTTTGTGTCATCGTGTTTTCATTGTCATTTGTTTCCAAGTATGTTCTGATTTCCCATTTGATTCCTTCAGTGATCTCTTTGTTATTAAGTAGTGTATTGTTTAGCCTCCATGTGTTTGTATTATTTACAGATTTTTTCCTGTAATTGATATCTAGTCTCATAGCGTTGTGGTCAGAAAAGATACTTGATTCGATTTCAATTTTCTTATATTTACCAAGGCTTGACTTGTGACCCAAGATATGATCTATCCTGGAGAATGTTCCATGACCACTTGAGAAGAAAGCATATTCTGTTGTTTTTGGATGGAATGTCCTATAAATATCAATTAAGTCCATCTTGTTTAATGTATCATTTAAAGCTTGTGTTTCCTTATGTATTTTCATTTTGGGTGATCTGTCCACTGGGGAAGTGGGGTGTTAAAGTCCCCTACTATGATTGTGTTACTGTCTATTTCCCCTTTTATGGCTGTTAGTATTTGCCTTGTGTATTGAGGTGCTCCTATGTTGTGTGCATAAATATTTATAATTGTTTTATCTTCTTGGAGTGATCCCTTGATCATTATGTACTGTCCTTCTTTGTCTCTTGTAATAGTCTTTGTTTTAAAGTCCATTTTATCTGATATGAGAATTGCTACTCCAGCTTTCTTTTGATTTCCATTTGCATGGAATATCTTTTTCCATCCCCTAACTTTCAATCTGTATGTGTCCCTAGGTCTGAAGTGGGTCTCTTTTAGGCAGCATATATATGGATCTTGTTTCTGTATCCATTCAGCCAGTCTGTGTCTTTTGGTTGGAGCAGTTAATCATTTACATTTAAGGTAATTATCGATATGTATGTTCCTATTACCAATTTATTAATTGTTTTGGGTTTGTTATTGTAGGTCTTTTCCTTCTCTTGTGTTTCCTGCCTGGAGAAGTTCCTTTAGCATTTGCTATAAAGCTGGTTTGGTTGTGCGGAATTCTCATAGGCTTTGCTTGTCTGTAAAGGTTTTAATTTCTCTGTCAAATCTGAATGAGATCCTTGCTGGATAGAGTAATCTTGGTTGTGGCTTTTTCCCTTTCATTACTTTATTTTATTTATTATTTATTTTTACATTTATTTTTATTTTTATTTTTTGCGGTACGCGGGACTCTCACTGTTGTGGCCTCTCCCGTTGCGGAGCACAGGCTCCAGATGCGCAGGCTCAGTGGCCATGGCTCACGGGCCCAGCCACTCCGTGGCATGTGCGATCTCCCCAGACTGGGACACGAACCCGTGTCCCCTGCATCAACAGGCAGACTCTCAACCACTGCATCACCAGGGAAGCTCCCTTTCATTACTTTAAGTATGTCCTGCTATTCCCTTCTGGCTTACAGAGTTTCTGCTGAAAGATCAGCTGTTAACCTCATGGGGATTCTCTTCTATGTTATTTGTTGTTTTTCCCTTGCTGCTTTAAATATTTTTTCTTTGTATTTTATTTTTGATAGTTTGATTAATATGTGTCTTGGTGGATTTATCCTGTCTGGGACTCTCTGTGCTTCCTGGACTTGATTAACTATTTCCTTTCCCATATTAGGGAAATTTTCAACTCTCATCTATTCAAATATTTTCTCAGTCCCTTTCTTTTTCTCTTCTCCTTCTGGGACCACTATAATTCTAATGTTGGTGCGTTTAATGTTGTCCCAGAGCTCTCTGAGACTGTCCTCGATTCTTTTCATTCTTTTTTCTTTATTCTGCTCTTCAGTAGTTATTTCCACTATTTTATATTCCAGGCCACTTATCCATTCTTCTGCCTCAGTTATTCTGCTATTGATTCCTTCTAGAGAATTTCTGATTTCATTTATTGTGTTGTTCATCATTGTTTGTTTGCTCTTTTGTTCTTCTAGGTCCTTGTTAAACTTTTCTTGTATTTTCTCCATTCTATTTCCAAGATTTTGGATCATCTTTACTCTCATTATTCTGAATTATTTTTCAGGTAGACTGCCTATTTTCTCTTCATTTGTTAGGTCTGGTGGGTTTTTACCTTGGTCCTTCATCTGCTGTGTGTTTCTTTGTCTTTTCATTTTGTTTAACTTACTGGGTTTGGGGTCTCCTTTTCTCAGGCTGCAGGTTCGTAGTTCCCTTTGTTTTGGTGTCTGCCCCTGGCGGCTAAAGTTGATTCAGTGGGTTGTGTAGGCTTCCTGGTGGAGGGGCCTAGTGCCTGTGTTCTGGTGGATGAGGCTGGATCTTGTCTCTCTGGTGGGTAAGTCCACGTCTGGTGGTGTGTTTCTGGGTGTCTGTGACCTTATTATGGTTTTAGGCAGCCTCTCTGCTAATGGGTGGGGTTGTGTTCCTGTCTTGCCAGTTGTTTGGCATAGGGTGTCCAGTACTGTAGCTTTCTGTTCGTTGAGTGGAGCTGGGTCTTAGCATTGAGATGGAAATTTCTGGGAGATTTTCACCGTTCGATATAACGCGGAGCTGAGAGGTTTCTGGTAGACCAATGTCCTGAACTTGGCTCTTCCATCTCAGAGGCACAGCCCTGATACCTGGCTGGAACACCAAGGGTTTGTCATCCACATGGCACAGAATAAAAGGGAGAAAAAAAGAAAGAAAAAAAGAAAAAAGATAAAATAAAATAAGATAAAAAAGTTATTAAAATAAAAAACAAAAGATAATTATTAAAAATAATTTCTAAAGTAATTTAAAAAAAGAAAGAAGAAAACAACCAAACCAAAAAACAAATCCACCAATGATAAGAAGCGTTGAAAACGATACTAAAAAAAAAAAAAAAAGCAAAAAAATGGACAGATAGCACCCTAGGACAAATGGTAAAAGCAAAGCTATACAGAGAAAATCACACACAGAAGCATATGCATACATATTCACAAAAAGAGAAAAAGTGAAAAAAAATATATATCGTTGTTCCCAACGTCCACCTCCTCAATTTGGGATGATTCATTGTCTATTCAGGTATTTCACAGATGCACAGTACATCAAGTTGACTGTGGAGATTTTATCCTCTGCTCCTTTGGCTGCTGGGAGAGATTTCCCTTTCTCTTCTTTGTTTGAACAGCTCCTGGGATTCAGCTTTTAATTTGGCCCCGCCTCTGTGTGTAGGTCGCCTGAGGGTGTCTGTTCTTTGCTCAGACAGAATGAGGTTAAAGGAGCAGCTGCTTCGGGGGCTCTGGCTCACTCAGGCCGGGGGGCGGGAGGGGTACGGATGCGGGCGTGATGTTACAACAGCCTGAGGTGTGCCGTGCGTTCTCCCGGGGACGATGTCCCTTGATCACAGGACCCTGGCAGTGGCAGGCTGCACAGACTCCAGGGGGAGAGGTGTGGATAGTGACCTGTGCTTGCACACAGGCTTCTTGGTGGCGGCAGCAGCAGCCTTAGCGTCTCATGCCCTTCTCTGGGGTCCGCGCTGATAGCCGCGGCTCACACCCAACTTTGGAGCTCCTTTAAGTGGTGCTCTGAATCCCCTCTCCTCGCGCACCAGGAAACAAAAAGGGAAGAAAAAGCCTCTTGCCTCTTTAGCAGCTCCAGACTTTTTCCCGTTCTCCCTCCCGGCTAGCCGTGGCGCACTAGCCCCTTCAGGCTGTGTTCCCGCCACCAGTCCTCTCCCTGTGCTCCGACTGAAGCCCAAGCCTCAGCTCCCAGACCCTGACCGCCCCGACGGGTGAGCAGACAAGCCTTTCGGGCTAGTGAGTGCTGGTCAGCACCGATCCTCTGTGCGGGAATGTCTACGCTTTGCCCTCCGCACCCCTGTGGCTGCGCTCTCCTCCGTGGCTTCAAAACTGCCCCCTCCGCCACCCACAGTCCCCGTCCGCAAAGGCGCTTCCTAGTGTGTGGAAACCTTTCCTCCTTCACAGCTCCCTCCCACTGGTGCAGTTCCCGTCCCTATTCTTTTGTCTCTGTTTTTTATTTTATTTTTTCTTTTGCCCTACCCACATACGTGGGGAGTTTCTTGCCTTTTGGGAGGTCTGAGGTCTTCTGCCAGCGTTCAGTAGGTGTTCTGTAGGAGCTGTTCCACATGTAGATGTATTTCTGATGTATTTGTGGCAAAGAAGGTGATCGCCACGTCTTATTCTTCCACCATCTTGAAGCTCCTCCTCTGTTTTTTAACTTTTATTGATCTCCTTGGTTACTGCTTCAGGTATGTTCCTTATTCTTTACAGCAACAAAAAAATAGAGCAGTGAAAAAATGAAAATAATTTTTAACTGACTTCTTTAAAACAGCTTTATTGAGGTATAACTGATATACATAGAATTGCACATATTTAATATATACAATTTAATGAATTTTGATATATGCAGACAACCATGATACCATAACCACAATCAATGTAAGAGACATTCAACAACATTTCCTTGTGTCCCTTTGCTTTTGCTTTTGTTTTTTTTTCTGTTTGTTTGTTTTTGTCTTTTTTTAAATGGGGAATTGTTATTCAATTGATATAAAGTTTTAGTTATGCTAGATGAATAAGTTCTAGAGAACAGCTGTACAACATATAGACTTTAGATAACAATACATTATTGTACACTTCTAAATATGTTTAGAGGGTAGATATCATGTTAAGTGTTCTTATCATACATGCACACACAAAAGCGCTGATAGCCGCGGCTCACACCCAACTTTGGAGCTCCTTTAAGTGGTGCTCTGAATCCCCTCTCCTCGCGCACCAGGAAACAAAAAGGGAAGAAAAAGCCTCTTGCCTCTTTAGCAGCTCCAGACTTTTTCCCGTTCTCCCTCCCGGCTAGCCGTGGCGCACTAGCCCCTTCAGGCTGTGTTCCCGCCACCAGTCCTCTCCCTGTGCTCCGACTGAAGCCCAAGCCTCAGCTCCCAGACCCTGACCGCCCCGACGGGTGAGCAGACAAGCCTTTCGGGCTAGTGAGTGCTGGTCAGCACCGATCCTCTGTGCGGGAATGTCTACGCTTTGCCCTCCGCACCCCTGTGGCTGCGCTCTCCTCCGTGGCTTCAAAACTGCCCCCTCCGCCACCCACAGTCCCCGTCCGCAAAGGCGCTTCCTAGTGTGTGGAAACCTTTCCTCCTTCACAGCTCCCTCCCACTGGTGCAGTTCCCGTCCCTATTCTTTTGTCTCTGTTTTTTATTTTATTTTTTCTTTTGCCCTACCCACATACGTGGGGAGTTTCTTGCCTTTTGGGAGGTCTGAGGTCTTCTGCCAGCGTTCAGTAGGTGTTCTGTAGGAGCTGTTCCACATGTAGATGTATTTCTGATGTATTTGTGGCAAAGAAGGTGATCGCCACGTCTTATTCTTCCACCATCTTGAAGCTCCTCCTCTGTTTTTTAACTTTTATTGATCTCCTTGGTTACTGCTTCAGGTATGTTCCTTATTCTTTACAGCAACAAAAAAATAGAGCAGTGAAAAAATGAAAATAATTTTTAACTGACTTCTTTAAAACAGCTTTATTGAGGTATAACTGATATACATAGAATTGCACATATTTAATATATACAATTTAATGAATTTTGATATATGCAGACAACCATGATACCATAACCACAATCAATGTAAGAGACATTCAACAACATTTCCTTGTGTCCCTTTGCTTTTGCTTTTGTTTTTTTTTCTGTTTGTTTGTTTTTGTCTTTTTTTAAATGGGGAATTGTTATTCAATTGATATAAAGTTTTAGTTATGCTAGATGAATAAGTTCTAGAGAACAGCTGTACAACATATAGACTTTAGATAACAATACATTATTGTACACTTCTAAATATGTTTAGAGGGTAGATATCATGTTAAGTGTTCTTATCATACATGCACACACAAAAAACACTCCTGAGATTTCTCATGTTTAAACTCAGCAAGGTGATTAGTGTCTATCCTTATCAAACTATTTCAAAAAATTTAAGAGGAAGGCATGCTTCCAAATTTATTCTATAAGGCCAGCATTACCTTGATACCAAACAAGAAAAAGACATTACAAAAAAGAGAAAATTACAGGCCAATATTCCTGATGAACATAGATGGAAAAATCCTCAACAAAATATCAGCAAGCCAAATTCAACAATGTATTAAGGACTGTACACAGTGATTAATTGGAATTTATTCCAGGGGTGCAAGAATGGTTCAATATCTGCAAATCAATCAATGTAATACCCCAAATAACAAAATGAATGATAAAAATCATATGATCATCTTGATGCAGAAAAAGCATTTGACAAAATTCAAGATTAATTATGATAAAAACTCTCAACTAAGTGGGTTTAGAAGGAACATATCTCCACATAATGAAAGTCACACATGACAAACCCACAGCTAACATCATACTCAATGGTTAAAAGCTGAAACCATTTGCTCTAAGGAATAAGACAAGGATGCCCACTATCACAACTTTTATTTAACATAGTGTAGGAAGTCCTAGCCACAGCAATCAGACAAGAAAAAGAAATAAACGATATCTAAATTGGAAAGGAAGAAGTAAAACTGTCCCTATTTGCAGATGACATGATACTATATATAGAAAACCTTAAAGACTCCACCAAAAAACTACTAATAAATGAATTCAGTAAGTTTTCAGGATAAAATAATCAATGTACATAAATCTGTTATATTTGAATACACTAACAATAAACTATCAGAAAAAATTAAGAAGACAATCCCACTTATAATTTCATCAAAAATAAAATACCTAGGATTAAATTTAACAAAGGAAGTGAATGACCTGTGCTCTGAAATCTATAAGACATTGATGGAAGAAATTGAAGACAACAAAAATAAATGGAAAGATATACAGTGTTTATGGGCTGGAAGAATTAATACTGTTAAAAGTCCATATGACTCAAAGCAGTATTTAGATTCAATTCAGTGTTTATCAAAATAGCAATGACATTTTCCACAGAACTGGAACAAATAATCCTAAAATCTGAATGGAACCACAAAAGATCCTGAATAGTCAAAGCAATCTTAAGAAACAATTGCAAAGCTGATTTCTCTCACTGATTTCAAATTATACTAAAAGCCATAGTAACCAAAACGTATGTTTTGTACTGGCACAAAAACAGACACATAGATCAATGGAACAGAATAGAGAGCCCCAAAATAAACCTGTACTTATATGGTCAATTATTTTACAACAAAGGAGCCAAGAATATACTGTGGAGGAAAAACAGGCTCTTCAATGAATGGTATTGGGCAAAGTGGACAGCTACATGCAAAGGAATGAAATTAGACCATTTTCTCACACCACATACAAAAATAAACTCAATAACCAAAAATCCCAAACAACCCGACTAAAAATAGGCAGAAGACCTGAGGAGATATTTTCCAAGGAAGGAATACAGATGACCAACTGACATATGAAAGGATGCTCAACATCACTAATTATCAGGGAGGTGCAAATCAAAACTACAATGAGATATCACCTCACACCTTTAGGATGACTATTACCAAAAAGACAAAAAAAAAAATGTGTTGGTGAGGATGTGGAGAGAAGGGAAATCTTATGCATTGTTGGTAGGAATGTAAGTTGGTGCAGCCACTATGGAAAACAGTGTGAAGTTTCCTCAAAAAATAGAAAATAGAACTATCATATAATCCAACAATTCCACTTCTGGGTATTTATCCAAAGAAGACAAGAACACTAATTCCAAAAGCTATATGTACCCCAGTGTTCACTGCAGCATTATTTACAATATCCAAGATATGGAAGCAACCTAAGTGTCTATTTATATATGAATGGATAAAGATACTTTATATATACAATGGAATATTACCTCTCCATAAAAAAGAATGAAGTCTTTCCATTTGCAACAACCTGGATGGATCTAGAGGATATTATGGTAAGTGAAATGTGTCAGACAGAGAAAGACAAATACCATGTAATTTCACTTATATGTGACATCTAAGAAACAAAAAAATGGAAAAAAACCCCAAACTGAAACAAACTTACAAAATAAGAGAACAAACTGGTGGTTGTCAGAGGGGAGGGAGGTGAAGGAGTTGAGTGAAACAGGTGAAGAGGATTAAGAGGTACAAAATTTTAGTTATAAAATAAATAAGTCACAGGGATGTAATGCATGCATAGGGGATATAGTTAGTAGTATTGTAACAACTTTGTATGGTGACAGAAGGTTACTTGATTTATGGTTATGATCAATTTGTAATGTATATAAATGTTGAATCACTATGTTTTACACCTGAAACTAACATAATATTGTATAACTATATTTCAATAAAAAAATAAAAAAATAACTTTTCATATTAAAATAATTACAGATAAGTTTAAGCTGAATAGTCATTACTTGCACATATTTACCCCCATTTTTCAATCCTTCCAGCTTTCTCCTCTGTAAAATATTGGGCATTCTACAGAATAAGCTATTATAAGCTTTACAAAAAAAGAAAAACTCAGTAAGTTGAAAGAAAGGGAGCATAGAAGAATCCAATTTTCTATTATAATGTTTGGGATGAACACCTCACTCTCATGGTTATTTGAACTTAAATTCAAATGTTTGTAATTTTGCTTATATATAAGCCCACATTTCTCATTTGCAGGAGGTAGTATAATGCACTTAGTCAAGGAATCATCTGCATAGCTTACAGTCAAATTGAGACTCAGTATTATGATATATCAAATTAGACAAATCACAGAAAATAATTTTCCTCTGACTAAGCCTCAGCTGCAATTTTTCCTGGTTTAAATTTTTGTGGCTCTGGCTGTCCAAATAAATGTATGACTTCACAAGTTTGCTTGAATTGTGTGAGGAAGACAGGACTCATCAAGCTGACAGGATCATGAAACACTGACATCAGTTGCTTTGACTACTTTCAGCTGCATCAGTTTGTTATATTCTAATATTAGTTGACATCATGTGTGAATATACCATGGGGAGAAATAGTCCACAAGCTGACATAGTCTTGACCCAGAAACTTCTCCAGGAGCAAGAATTCTACTTGAATCCATCTATTGTGATTTTTCTCAGCCTAAAGAGTAAATGTGTTGGCATGTGTATGCTTATTCACCTGGTCAATATTTACGGAGCACCAGCGATAAGTAAATTCTCAGATATAAAGGTGAATTGACACATTGTTAATCCCCTCAAGGTATTCAGAGTCTCGTATAGAGGCAGACTTGTAAATCATACTACAAAGAGATGTACCACATACTATGACAGAATTATGTACCTGTGGCGAAAGAAAGACTTCTCAGAGAAGGGAATAGTCAAGCTAAGAGCCCAGGGATGTGCAAGAGTAACCAGGACAACAAGGACATCCCATTCCAGAAAGAGAGGGGTGGATGATAGTTGGTTTCTAAAGATCTCTCCTTCCACCCTCATAAACCTCACCTCACAGTAACCCTGTCTTTGTGGGGTCCCAACGCTTAAATCTGGGCTAGCTCTTGCATTCGCTCTTGATTGGTAAACTGGCAGAATTGTTGCTGTGTGATTTCCAAGGCTAGATATTAAAAAAATCTTACAACTTCCACCTGGGCCTCTTAGAGTTGCTTTTACAATGTCCCTGTTGGAACCCATCTCAGAAGTGTACCTGAGCCATGTGGAGAGTCTCAGAGGATGAGATATCACACTGAGGAGCGCCCAGGGAGCCTCATGTCAAGGCACCAGACATGTGCATGAAGAAATTGTCTGAGAAGTGTATCCTTCAGCCCAAACTACTTTAGCTGAAGCCACTTGGAGCTGGACCATCTCTAAATTCATGTTCTCAAAACTATGAGCAAAATAAAGGATTGTTTTAAGCCACCAAGTTTTGGGGTAGTTTGTTACACAACAGTTAATAACCAAAATAGAGGGTATATGTGCAAAATGCAGAGATATGAAAAGGTTACTTCTAACCTGGGAATAGCAAGTAGTTTAATAGCTTAGTATGGCTAAAGAAAGAATGGTAGGGGAAATATATTACTGAGAACACTTGCAATTACAAGTGGGGGAACCCTAGCTCAGTCTGAGTCCAGAGGTGAAGCTGATTTCAAGCATGAAAGGGACAAATGATTTAAATGAGGTCTTTAGCTCTATTTCCTCCTCCCCCCCTCCTCCTCCTCCTCCTCCTCCTCCTCCTCCTTCTTCTCTCTCATACACACACACACACACCACACACACACAATTTACTTGTCACTCTACTATACTTTGTAATCTTTTACTTCCAGTTCCAAACTGAATAATCTGAAAGGCTCTTATTGACTCAACATGATTCATTTGTCCATCCCTGGACTAAACACAGTGGCCAGTAGTTGTGATTCACTGGGTCAAGATTACATTTTCTGTCCAGGACTGGCAGGCACTGTGGGTAGTGTGTAGACAAGAAGCTATTTCCCCAAGGAACAGGGGGTGTTAGACAATAGTTGTTTACTATGGAGAGAATCACAGGAAATCAACTTATTTCAGCAGTTAATTTGGCATGGAAGGTTTTATATTTGGATTGCAGGTATAGCTTGGATTTTGACCAAATCGTGTTATATAGTTATTTTAGTTTGGATTGATTAGATGTGTTCTCTTGGCTATTTTGTTTGCCAAAAGCTGTGTGCATTTCTTTATTTCTGTATTTAGCCCCTTTTTGCTTTTATTAAAAATGTGTGATAATGCTTTTCTCTTTGTAGGGAAAATATTGATACCTTATATACACTGAGTTTTTCTTCCAGCTGTACAGATGGCTTTGTGTGACAAGAACAATATTCTCCTATTTAATCCCTTTGTTATTCATCCATGACATATCATTTCAAGATACTTAGTAAGGGAGTTTAGGCTATAGCTATGGTATCAATTCCTGAATTAATTCACTCATTCTCTAAGTATTTAATAATATGTTCCTTTCCTAGACTAGTCTGAGAGATAGCTTGATAGATAAATAAATGATAGATAGAATTGGCCTTGAGTTTTCCATTGACCAAAAGCAAATAAAGATGCATGCAAAGACAGGGAGTTACAATAGTTTTGATTTTCTACAAAAGAAAACATAAAATTGCAGATTTTTCTGGCAATTAAAGAAAGAAATTTCTCGTAGGAAGCTTCATATAGAAGACTCAAAAAGCAAGAAAGAGACACTTAGCAGTGTCTTTAATTATATCTTTCTTACAGAAAAAAAATTCCTGAAATTTTCTGAAACAAATAAGAGATAGCCCCTACCCTCTATCACTTACATAATAGTATAAGAAAGAGGCATAATCATGAAGAATGGCAGTCTCAATGATGTAATTGTTCTGAAGTGGTCAGTTTGAGGTGCTATTGAAGCAAAGAGGGTACGTTGTTAGCACAACCAGGTCCTAATGGGTTTAGTTCTCCCTATGGATACACACATGCTATGGAGATTCATCCATTCTGCTGTGGGATATGATGAATACAACTCGAGAGCATATATAGACTAAGTCATCAAAGCTATTAAGACGTTTATTTAATGGCTCTGGATAGGGTTATGGGAGCAGGACAAAGAAAGTCTTGTGGGAACATAGGACCCAACTTAGAATGCCTTAAAAAAGCTGAATTCTACCCAGATGTCTTGGCCTGCCTATTTAAATACAAAGTCAGGAAGGTGAGATAAAATGTTATTTTAAGGATTTCCCCTGCAAAGAAGAAACTGACATTTTCTTCCATTTTAATTGGTTTCTCTCTTTGACAGCTATCAGAAATATTATTCAGTGTTGCTACACTGTATTGTAAAGATAGGAAAAGCAAAAGGAATACTAGTCTTTTCTGACACTAGTAAAGGAGGGCTAATTAAGATATGCATGAGGGAGTGTATAGGGTGGTAGTTAGAACAAACTCTGAAGATGGATTCAGTGGCCGAGAATTCTGACACCACTAGTTACTAACTCTATGACCTTGAATGAGTTACTTAATCACTGTGCCTCAGCATCTTCATTTGTATAATGGGGATAATCTATATACATATAGATTGCCATTATTAACATGTTAATAATAGCAGTGACATTAGATAACTTTTCTTATGATCTATCTATATCTATCTAGCTATCTAGCTGTCTAAACTATCTACTTATCCTTACACATAGATATATAATCTTCCTCATCTCACAGATGAGAAAATTGAGGTACAGAGAAGTCTTAGCATCTTTGCCTGTGGATCTGGTTGTTTTTTTAACTGAAAATACAGGTCCAGACTAATATCAATCAAGTGAGGTTAATTTCACTGAGCCAGAAGACACAGGCTAAATGTGTCATGAGATATGTTTAAAAAAAAATCAGTCTTTCTAATATCATCAGCAGCCCCCTTGCTCACTGGTCTGTTCTTTTAAAAGTTGCACCTTTCATTCTGAAGGACTTGAGCCCACGGAGTTCACAAACACTCCATGTATTCTTTGTTGTATCATGTCAAGCAGTGCTTCTTCATAAAGCTGGGAAAAGAGAAATCAAAATCACTTATGGAATGTTTTCAGTCTGTGCAAATCAAGCACCTGAAACATCCAAGTTATGAAACACAATCCTATTGGCACATTTGTTAAGAGCCCAGGGTCTGTAGTCAGGCTGCCTAGGAAAGAATTTGGTTTAGAGACGTCCTGGTTGTATGATCTTCAGCAAGTTAACTAATCACACTTTGTTGAGATTCCTCATCTGCAAAATGGGATAATAATAGATCCCACCTCAGAGGGTTGTTGTGAGGACTAAATAAATTAATATACAAAACACATGCATGACAGCACCTGGCACATAATAAGATCTCAGTTAATATTTGCTATAATATTTTTGCTTAATTTATTTTCTATCACTGAAGTTAAATAATGGATAATCTTTTAGCCAGGTACTCCAAGGTCACAGCTCCCACCAGGCTCATTTTTTCCCTTTCTCCATCTCACTCCTTTTTACCAGTCACACTAAATTCTTTCTTAGGTTCTCCAACATGCAGACTACTTTCTTTCTGATGATTTTAGTGTTGGTTGTTTTTATTGCTTGGACATCTCTTTCCCTGGTCTCCTTATCCTTCAGGTCTAGGTCTCAGTTTAATGTAAACAGCTCAAAGTAGAGGTCCCTGACCATCCCCCTCCCCAAGCTCTCCTTCACCAGGACACTGTGATTCCTGACTTTAGCGCCCTCTTTCCTTCATACCGTGTATCACAACGTACAGTTTTTTCATTATTTGTTGTTCTATTTCTTCTGTCTCTCCACTAAATTGTAAGCTCCAGGAAGAAAGAAACCTTATCTATCCTTTTCACTGCTTTTCAAAGATGAGTGGTTGAAGTCCAAGTATAAACCACATAGTGGCACAGAACCTGACTATATTCCTTTTCCCTTGAAGTTCACTGTCAGATTTCTAGATCTTGACATTATATAGTTTTTAATCTATTGTCCAGAAGGGTATATGTAATAGTGGTGTAACTCACCTCAGGATCTCTGATTGCATCAATTTAGATGCATGATGTACAGTTTCATAAAATCTTAGAGCTAAAAGATATCTTTGAAGTCTTATAGCCCAGTATGATCACATTAGTAATGAAAGAGTGAGGTTCTGGAGCAGAAGAGTGACTTGTCTAATGCTTTAGATAATCAGAGAAAGAGTTGTTGGATCTGATTTTTCCTCATTTAGTACTTTTTCCAAACCATCACAGTGTCTTTTTCTATTTTCACAGGTAATTGTCTTTTATTACTTCAAGCCAGAATCACTTCACTAGCTGCCTAACCTATTTACCCAACCATTACACTCTAGAGATTAGAGAGATTCCTACACTTGAGAAACACACATTTGATAGAAACACAATTCTGTATGATAATCACAATTAACCAGAGACAGCTGTGCCAGGTCAAAGGCACAGCTCTCTGTCCAGTGCTTACTGTGGGCTCAGTTCTCAGTGTGTTATATGAGTTAACTGGTGAAATTTTCACAACTGTCTGTGGTAGGTACTATCATCATGCCCATTTCACAAATGTGGAAACTGAGGCACTGCTTGAGTTACATTGCCAAGGTTCTTCAGTAGCACAGGAGTATAAACGTAGCTGAGTGTTCTCCTAATTACAGTATTGTCCTGCCCTACTCAAAGCAGAATAGGATGGAGCTGGGGAAAAGGATACCTTTTAGAGGAGATTGCACTGGACTGGGCCTTGAAGGACCTGGAATTCTTGGAATTTCTGATATGCAGTATTTCCCTTCCAGTAACATCTGTAGGAGCTCATTCTGGCTGGAAATTTCCTTTTTCTTTTTTTTTTTACACACACTCATGCTTCTGTTTAGCATATTTAGAGTTACCTCCTCCTCTCTGTTCAATCCTTCACTTCTCACCTCAGGTAGAGTTTTAAGGTGACAGATCAAAACACTTCTTGAGTATATAGTTTTGCATCAGAGTGTGCCCATGACTCCTCTTATTTCTCCTGTGGGACCATGTTTCTCCATTATACTTAACAACTAACTCATGACCACGGTCACGGTTCTATTCAGCCCTCGGTTTTCACGGTGGTCCCCAGTGATGGTTGGAGAGCCAAGTTAGATCCTATATTCCTGTGCCCCATTACATGGAGGACACACATTGTCCAGTGCATATGAACTCCTGGGACCTTCTTCTTGTTTTAGATCTCAAACACAAACCTAAACATGAGCTCTTGCTTACCTCTATGTGTTTCTATTCCTTTTTAGTGTTCTTTGAGATGCTTATCATCACAAACTTACTTTCTTTTTAACATCTCTTAAAACTTTTTATATGTTTGCAATGGAGCCAGATTTCTCCATAATCACATTCTGCCATCTTGGCTTAAATTTGCTCAATTGTGATTTGCATCGTACAATGCTTTTTTCTCAGACTTGATCTCAGTTAATCATAAAAACCTGTGAGATTAAATATTACAGTTTTTGACTTACAGATGGAGAAACAAACTCAGATGTTTTATAATTAAGCCTGCAGAATGGTATGGCTGGGGCTTGAATATGTGTTGGTTAACAATTATGTTTAAGTTAGAGCAGTCAGGAGCAAGGGATAGGAGTTCAGATAATGGGGGATTGCATTCAGACTCTACTGCTTATTAGTTGTGAGATCATGAACATTCCTACATAAAATCTCAGTTTTTTCATCTGTGAAATGGAATAATAATTCCTATGACAAACCATTGCTTATATGAAACATAGCACAGTCAGTGCTAGGCAATTTGTAAATGCTTTCCAAATGGTCATTATGGTTAGTTTCTTTAATCAGCTACCTCTCTACTGTGTATAGGTAGGTAAATTTCCAATTCAACCTGGAATTAAAGTATGTTAATCTGGAATGACAAATGTGAAATGCTATTAAAATTAATATCTATCTATTTCTTTTCATTATTCCAGCACTGAGTAAATTTCCCTCTGAATTTCATTGGCTCTAAAATACTTAGATTTTTTTCTTGATCCTGAGAAATGCAGATTTACATCAGGATTGGATTTGGGGTCCTAAGAAGTTACTTTATGATCAATGGTGGCATCCACCTCTCCCTTGCTTTCCCAAATAATTTCTTGGAATCTGATCATATTTTATATTACTAATAAATCTTCAACTTACCATGTGGGACAAATTTGAAAAGAGTGGTGTAACATTGCATGTTTTCATGTAAATTCCTCTTATTTCTTAACTAACAGTGCTGAAAAATCCTACTGTATATTTCTGGTGGTCATTTATGGTACTTACTCCTGTGCTCTTAAAAGATTTCCTCTAGACCAGAGCAGTGCATCTTAATTTTGACATAGGTATCACTTGGGGGATCTTGTGAAATTGCAGATTCTGATTTTGTAGGTTTGCAATAAAATTCTACATTTTTAACAAGTACCCAACTTTGAGTAACAAGGTTCTGAGAATTCCCTAAACTAATTAAGGGATTTTATAATATATGTATTCCTGGGGTCTATTCTCAGTGATTCTGGTTCAATAAGAATGAAATTAGATGTCTATATATTTGAATATCTACATAGGTAATTCTGATAATATATGACTTGCTTTGTAACTGCCAAAATATATTCCAATTATGAATGTTTTGATTAATTGGGGTCCAATCTATCTTTGAAGTCTATCCTTCTATGGTCTGTTCTTTGTGCTGCAGTCCCATTAAATTACAATTTTATGAATATGCTATCTCTTCATGTGCTGTTTCCTTTGCTTAAAAAAATATATTTTCATTCTGTTTATTGAGGAAATGACTACTCATACTTAAAGATCTAGCTCTAGTACAACCCCCTCTAGGTAAGCTTCTTTGATGTTCTAGTTTGGTGGTTCTCAAAAGTGATTTTTGTCTCCCTCTTCCCTTAGGGACACTGATAAAGCCTAGAGACATTTTTGGTTGTCACAACTTGGGAGGATGGGCAGGTTGCTACTGGCATCTAGTAGGTAGAGGTCAGGGATGTGGCTAAACATTCTACAATACCTAGAACAGTCCCTACAACAAATAATTATCTAGTCCAAAACATCTGTAGTGCTGAGATTGAGAAACCCTGCTCTAGGCTCTTAGATGTCCCTCTTTTATTTTCCTCCTGATTGCTTCTATATTACTACTTATCACAATTTTTATTGTCTATTTTTCTTTCTCCTGAGGAGTCTGTTATGTTCTTGGACAAGGAATTGTCCCTTTCATCTCTGTTTCCTCACCACCAGTGGATTGTGTGTGTGTGTGTGTGTGTGTGTGTGTGTGTGTATTCATTCTATAAATATTGAATAAAATAAATGGCTAAATAGCTCCTTGAATATATAACTGACCTTAAAAATAAACTCATATGCAGTGTTTTGTGGTGGGCAGATGGGATAACCCGAGATCTAGATAGATTCATGGACTTTCACTTGGGGTGAGATGTTACTGCATCTTGAAAGGCATAATATCAAATCATCAGTCACCAACTGTAGGGTCAGCCTCCAGAGGAAAAAAACCTACATATAATGCTTGCCAATTGGAAGGAATACAATTGACTGGAACCAGCTGGTTTTGAACTCTCTAAAAGGCTGCGATCCATTTAATCAGTTTGGAGTGCATCCATAACTTTGAAGATGGATCAGGAAGAATGGCAAACATGGACAAAGTCAGCTAAGACCAGCGATCTCCCCATTTAAAATGTCTGATGTAAGACACAATGATTAAAAAAGAAAAAGCTATGTGCGTAGGGTCAAGGGTAAGGGTAGGAAGATGGGTCATTCTTTATGATTTTGAAAACTGACAAAATGTGTTTAGTTTGGAAAGATCTGAAAAACCTCACATAACTCAGCCTGTACTCCATTTCACCAACAGTGAGGGGAAATAATGAAATCTGCAGTTCCTGCTTTCTATCTGTCATCTAAGTCATTCCAGGGACAGTAATCCTGGGTAGTGTCTTTCAGTTGGAGCCATTTCCCTGGAGAGATGGAGTTATTAATAAGACATTGCAAGCTCATATACTTTCTCCTACCTGTTTTTGATTTTCCCTGTTTCTAGTGCAATTTCACTGATCTCTTGGAAACAAGACAAACAAGGGATGTTCTTCATTGCTCATGCTTTCCAAATGTGCTCCTCAAATTAAAATGCTGTACTATGTGCAAAATGCAGGTCTAGGAAATTGGAAATAATCTCTTACATTTGTTTGGGATCTTCCTGAAGAGCACATATTACATTTGCTTTCTTTTAGCCTCACTTTGTCAAACTGATTCACTTGCCTTTCCTTATTTTCAAAACTGGCGACCCCTCCATAATTTTAATTTCAAGGATCATTTTTCTTCTCATGCCTTTAGTGCTTATTCCCATTAATACTCCAATTTAGTATTTCTTGAAGCTCACTAAGACATAGAATCCACTGATACTTCATTTTACTGTCACTTTTCCCCTCATGACCTCACTTAATCATCATTGAGTCTAAGGTCATTATTCATCCCTTTTATCCTCCCTTAGTCCCTCTACCCTTCTATCCCTCTTATTATATTTGCCTGGCTGAACACCCAACCTGGCTAATTCCAGCTGTCTTCCTCTTATACACATGTACCTGAACAGCTGAAGTTGTCTGAAGAGGATTTTCCTTCCCCACTCCCACCTCCATATATGTACACAGTCACACCCATGTTGACCAGTCTCGCTTCAAACTTATGACTGTTACCTTGTGACTCTTAACACTGCTTCAAAATCCAACTCAACTCTCTAGACCAGGGTTTCATAAATGTTTTCTATAAAATGTCAAATATGGAAAGTATTTTAAGCTTTGGGGGCCATACAGTTTCTGTCACAATTTGGCCATCCTAGCAGAAAAGTAGCCACAGACAGTACAAAAATGAACTGGCATGGTCATCTTCCAACTAAAGTATTTAAAAAAATAAACAGTGGGCTGGATTTGGCCCACAAGCTATAGTTTGATGACCTTGCTCCAGACCATTCAGTCCTCTACTTACTATCTTAGATGACCATTTTGTTTGTATCTTCTCTCTTTCTCAAACCTTATACAGTTACTCCCTATCCCATACCAAGTCTTTGCTATTAACCTTGCTCCGTTTGATTAAAACATCAAAAGAAAGCAGAAAGGATGAATCACATCTTCCATCCTCTTTGGATGTGAGCCCATTTTACTCTGTATTCCCTCTATCTCTATGGATGAACTATCCATGTTTCTCTTTGAGGCCGGCTCCACTCTTTGTGCACTGGATCCCACCCTCTCTCCTCTACTTAAGAAAAAGTTCCAGCAGTCCTCTCCTCACTTTTCTGTATATTAAATTTTTCCTCTTTGTTGGATTGTTCAAATCAGCATATAAATATACTGTAATGCCTACCATCTTGAAAGAAGGAAAGAAAGGAAGAAAGAAAGAAAGGAAGAAAGAAAGAAAGAAAAAGAAAGAAAGAAAGGAAGAAAGAAAGAAAGAAAGAAAGAAAGAAAGAAGGAAAGAAAGAAGGAAAGAAAGAAAAAGAAAGGCCCTATTCCTTGACCTCACATTTCTCTTTAACTACAGCTCCATTGCTCTCCTTACAGCAAACCTCAGTGAGTTATTTATATTCATTACCTCCCTTTCCGCTCCTTCCGTCCTTTCTTGAACACACTCCCATTAGATTTTATCCCCACCATTCCACTACAGCAACTCATTAGGGTTGACCTACCCCAGTTACCTTCTCTTTGTCAACTCCAATAATCATTATGTTAGTCCGTGTCTCAGCAACATTTAAGAAAAATGACAATAGTGTCCTTTTAGTTTATGAACTTCATGTGGCTCTTAGGATCCATTCTCTCTTACTGCCTCCTGTATCTGGCTGCTCCTTCTTTGGCTCATGATTTCATGGTCTGCAGGTAAAATTTCACCTTTTCAGAGACCTTCTCTGATCACCTTCTCTGATGAAAAATTGTACCCCCATCACATGGGGGTACAACATGGGGCTAATGTTCCTTAGCCCCATTACCTGCTCTATTTTCCCTGTAGCACTTGGCACCATAAAACTCATTCTATACTTATATAAGTTTGTGTTGATCATCTTTCCCTCACATCACTAGAACATGAGCTCCATGAGTACAGATATATTGTTCTGTTCACTGTTGTATTCCTAACACCTAGACCATTTCTGGCATGTAGTAGATACTCAACGAAAAGTCATTGAATGAATGGATGAATCTTTTAAATCCTTCTGCACACACAATCATATAAGATCCTTTAAGTCTCCTCCTGAGTATGTTATCCCCCCGTGCTTTTTTTTTCTGCAGAGATTGACATTCAAAATGGCTAAGTGATCTTAGATGCAAAATCACATCTCAGGTGAGAGCAAGCACCCAGAGAGACACTCCACCACATTTTTTTGAGTGATGGCTATCAAACCTCTGCTTAACGCCCTAGTTATGAGAGCCTAGCAGAAACCTACCCTATTCCACTGCTGAGGGGCTCCATCTGCTAAGTTCCAAGCTCCATCTGAAAGTTCCAAGTTAATTTTCTCTCCTTACTCCCCACTTGATAAAGAATTGTATATTTTTGTCACAATCATTCAAATCCACCTTTAAAAAATGCACACCTGAATTTTTGCAAGGTATTTCTGCTGACTTTATATCCCTTGTCTACTGTAAACCTCTTTCTTTTAATACCTAAAGGATGTTACAACCTTGTTAGAACACTCACCACTTTCCTCAAGTTCATTATTTTCTGTGTTCCCATGGTACTCTCTGAGCCACATCACAGTGTTCAGCACTGCAATTTCTATCTGCCTAATGACAGGGGCATGTCTTACTTATTTTATCTCCTATGAAGCTTGTAACAGAGAAAAAATTATTTTTTAGAGTTAATCATTATATGTGGCATTTTACTTATATGATTTTATTTAATTTTCACAGTGCTCTGAGGTTAAGTACAAGTACATGCCCATTTTACAGATCAAGAGAATGAGGATAAGAGACTGTAATAGCATTCCCATGGCAACTGAAGCTTTTATGTTTTATTAATTTTCAAAACTTTATTTAGGAAAATTAACAAATATAACTGTATATATTTAAAGTATACAACACAATGATTTGATATACATATACATTATAGAATAATTGTCAAGAGCAAGATAATTAACAAAGCCATTACCTCACGTAATTAACATAGTTAACTTTTTCTTTTTTGTGTGTGTGGTGAGAATGTTTAAGACCTACTGTTAGCAACTTTCAAGTATACAACACTGTATTATTACCTATGGTCACCATGTTGTACATCAGATGCTTAGAACTTATTCTTTTTAAAACTGCAAATTTGTACCCTTTGACTTATATCACCCCATGTTACCCTCCCCCAGCCCCTGGTAACCACCATTCTACTGTTTCTATGAAACCACACCATATTTGTCTTTCCTTGGCTTATTTCACTTAGCATAAAGCCCTCCAGATTTGTCCATGTTGTCACAAATGTCAGGATTTCCTTTTTAACAGTCTAATAATATTCCATTTTTGTACATATATATCTCATATATATAGTTTGTGTACACACATATATATATATATGTATGTATATATATCACAGAACACACATTTTTCTAAAGAAGATATACAAATGGCCAATAGGTATATGTAAAAATGCTCAACATCACTAATCTTCAGGGAAATGCAAATCAAAACCACCATGAGATATCACCTCACACCTGTTAGGATGACTATTTTCAAAAAGTTACATGATAATAACGGTTGCAAAGATGTAGAGAAATGGGAACCCTTATATAAGGTCAGTGGCAATGCAAAATGATAGAGCAATCATGGAAAACATTATGGCCATTTCTCAGAAAATTAAAAATAGAGCTATCATATGATCCAGCAATCCCATTTCTGGGTATATCTAAAGGAAATGAAATCAGTCTCTTGAAGTGATATCTGCACACCCATGTCCATTGCAGCATTATTCACAGTAGCAAGATATGGAAGTGACCTAAGTGTCCCTTGATAGATGTACAGATAAAGAAAATGTGGCAACTGCAGCTTTTAAACATTAGAGCATGGACCACCCACACCCACGTCTACTTGGCTCTGATGACCGCGCTCTTAATAAACACCTATGTTGTACCCACAATAATTTTGAATGAAGGAAGGAAAAAGCAAAGCAAACAGAAGAATGAATGAAATAGCACATCCATTTTTCACCATTTGATCTAGACTGACCTTTTGAGAAACAGAATAATTATGTTCATTCTGTTAATAATGACCTGCCAGTTTTGAAGAGGGCAGCTATAATCCTACCAGATCTCTTCTAAGAAATTATCTCACTGTCTTGGCCACTGCTGGACTCCATGACTTCCAATTGGTTAATTTTTCCAGACCTTAGGTGTCCAAAGAGGTGTCTGTGAACTTAGGTGGGTGCTTTGACTACAGTGAGTCTGAGGTTGAAGCGTGTAGTACAGTGGCCAAGAGCCTGGATAGCCTTGAGTGATTCTGGCTCTAGCACCCACTAGCTGCTTTTCACTCAGTGACTTAACCTCCACGTGAATCAGTTTCTTCATCTGTAAATTGGGTTAATAATGTCCCTCAGTTATTAAGAGTATTAAAACTAGTTAAATTTAGTAAAGTGCTTAGAAAAATGCCTGGCACATAGTAAATGCTAATGAATTCTTTTCTAAATAAAACTGATTTTTCCCTGCCTCTCTTGCAACTGACATTAGCAGTTCAGCAAAAGTGGCATGGAGCTATGTGGTGAGTGACTTTAACATTTTCTTGGAAAGAGCACAGAGAAACAATTTAGGCTTTGCCTCCTGGAGGCTGGCATTTTCTTTTGATTGATTTGACCTGTCAATTCATAGAAGAAAAAGAAAAAAACAAAAAAGGAAAAACTTACCGAAAACCTAGTCAGTTCAGTTAAACATAAATTTGGCTGATTATTTTACATGGAGCTGACTGGCAGTTTGCCTGAGGAGATCAGAATGGCTTGTTTTGGCATCACATGTCACAGGCTGAGAGCTGGCAAATGATTTTTGAATTGAGGGAGATGGAGTCTGTTTGGATTGTCCAAGACCACGACTATCCCCAAGATCATGACTGCAGGGTGTGAAGAGGAAATTATTAGACTAGTTAGACTCCTGTTGGTGACCAAACATTATTACTCATGGATCTGGAGGCTTGAATTGATTTTGTGTTCTGCACTTCGGCAAAGTGTGCCAGATCTGGGTTTGCGGGCCTGCTACATAGCTGTGTGGACCCAAGGGACGTGATTGCTTTTCTCTATCAGTACCAATGAGAAAGCTTCCCATATGAACTTGGTCGGCTCGCTTTTCTTTGACTCTTCTCCCCAATGTGCATTATAAGAACTCAGGTAATGTCTTCTCAGTGAATGCTGAATGGGCTGTGCAATAAACAGGCAGGAAAGTAGACCAAGGCTCAGAGGTAGACAAGATTCAATTGAGAGGCAAAGGTGATCCAAAAACAAACTCAGTTTTGGGGGTGAAACAGTATATTTAAGATCAGTTTCTTTTCTTCAGAATTCTTCTTAGAACAAATGACATTACCAACAACTAGGTCCCCCTTATGGAGACATTTGGCAATTTCCAGCCGAGAGATGCTTGACAGGCCAGGTAGGAACCCCCTGAAAAGAGAGACTGAAATGTGTACATGTGTTTAACGGTTTCTGGACTCAAATCACTACAATTAACTGCCATTAGGTGTTAATGCTGATCAGCCAATTCATCTGTTGATGAAATACTCCAAACCGAGAGGCTTTTATCTTCCCCCAGACTCTAACCACCTCCGAGGCATTACAGCCACTGTGTCCTGTGATGATGATGGGTAGGCCTTCAGCAGCAGAAGGTACTGGAGCCTATGTGGGAGACTTCATCCATCTCCTCTCCTTCTCTCATTTCATGCCTTCCCCTGAGCAAGTCCTTTCTGTGTCTTACTTTTCTATTGATGCAGAAATATCTACAAACTTGCACTCAAAGCATGGTCCCATGAGCAGCAGAATGGCCGTCACCTAGATAATACCTGGTTTCCCAGGAATCAGACTTTATGTAATAGTAAGTGACATAGTGATGAGGTTATTCCCTTTCCAATTCTCTTTCAATCCTCCTGCTTAGAGAGAGTCTAAGTTCTAAGCTAGATGCTCTAATACTTCTTTAACACTTTTACCTCTCTCTTTCCACCAAGGAAGTGAAGTCTCAGCAACCTTTGGCAGCCAACAGAATCTAGCTGTAATTTAGCAATATTGCTTACTTTTCACTATATTTTTATGCATACTCTCTATTGGTTGCAAATTGAGATGTTTTTTCTTCAGTATAATTGGTACAAAGTTTAATCCATAAACCAATTTGTTTCTGTTAAAATTGTGAATTGGATTCCCATGGAAATTTTAAGTAAATAACAGTAACTGTGATGCATGGATAGGGCAAAACTCATAAGGAAGACATTTAAATCACTGTAGTTGAGCAAGCATTGATTTTAAGGGCTGAAATTAGAGTGTGAAAATAGCAGTGCTACTAAAACTTAATATACAATTTAACCAACAGGAGGTCTAGTTAAAATAAAGGTTCTGATTCAACAGGCCTGGAATAGGCTACGGGACCTGAGATTCGGTGCTTCTAGCAATTTCCAGGATGGGGCTGGGTGCCACCCCCACTATTACTGTGGACAGTTTGCAAGGCAAGGATCTAAGGGAAAAGAACCCCAAAGGCCTTCAATTGTCGTGTACAAAACATATTTTATAGCTCGTCCCGACCCAACCAAGCTCACCAAGGGCTCACACTGTGGCATGGGATCAACAGTGATCATAGTAATTGAGGTGTTCCCTGCCCATATTCTCTATCAGTGGTTCTTAAAGTTTAGTGTTTTTCAAAACCACCTGGAGTATTTGTTAAACTACAAATTACTGGGCCCACTAATGTATTTTCTGGTTAACAGGTCTCAGAAATGGCTTGAGAAGTTGCATTTCTAACAAGTTTCAGATGGTAATGTTGCTTGTCCAGGGACTAGACTATATATAAACTTTACAAGTGGATGTGTGAGTATCAGGCAGGTGGGAACACAGAAGTACTGGTAAGCACAGCACTTATCCTGACTACTCTGCTGCTTGCGAGTTCTCGGAACATTTCAGGCTTCTTAACAGTTTCAGTAGGAATGCCAAGATATATGGTGGAGACTGGGTGGGGCCCCATCATCCCAGGTATTGCCTTCCAGTCATGTGTGTGTGTGTGTGTGTGTGTGTGTGTGTGTGTGTGTGTGTATAGAGAGAGAGAGAGAGAGAGAGAAAGAGTAGTGTAGTGGTAGGGAGCAGACAGAAGATGTAGTTTCCCAGCCAAATATCACTTTACTTTGAAACCTTGTGACTAACCATTTGTGACAGAATGTTGGGCAGTGTGGCAAATATCAACACATCTATTTGAGAAAGCCTGACTCAGACATAATGCCAGGACGCCTGTGCACCAACCTGGCAAAGTTCTTTTCCTTCTCATGTTTCTTCACCCAGATCTGTCATGTTATCGTATATATTTTTTAATCTATACAATAACAACAATAATAGTAACCAATTAAAAAAGCTGTTGTGAGGATCAAATGAAAAACAATACCTGTAGAGTGTGTTATTACAACCCCATGACCGATAAATATTAAGAGCCAAATAAATAAAGTCTATTTGAGGACAGGCAGGACGGTAGTGTGGCTGGAGCTTCATGGATGAAGGGAAGGGAAGAAGAAGTAGCAGATGAGGAAGTCAGGGGCCAGGTCTTGCAGAAGTTTGTAGGACAGCACAGTTTAGGTTTTAAGTATAATGAAAAGTAACTGGAGGTGTTGAAGCCAAAGTGCAATATGATCTGATTTATGCTCTACAACGATCTGTCTGTCTTGCAGAGAGAATGGAGTATGAGGGGCAAGAGTCAAAGGTGGGAGACTAGTTACAGTGTCCAGGTGCTAGGTGATGGGGCTTGCACTAGGATTTTAGTGATGATGGTGAGAAGTAGCCAGCTGCAGGCCCCATTCTGGCGATAGTGTTGTAGGGATTTGCTGAGAGATTGCTGAGCAGAAAGAGGAATCAAAGGTGACTCTCAGGTCTAAGTGAGTGAGTGAGTGGATAAGGGTGCCATTTATTGAAATGAGGGAACTCTAAAGAAGCAGGCTCGGGGAAGCTACCTGGTATTTTTGTTTAGACATACAATATGTGGAATGTTTTTAGATATATGAGAAGAGTTATTGAGAAAATATAGAGTCTGAAGGTCAGAAAGTAGATTGGAGCTTGATTCACATTTAGGAATCATGTGCATTTGGGTGCTACTTAATGCCCTGTACCTGGAGGAGATCTCATAAAATGAAAATACAAGTAGAGAAGAGATGGCCTCTCAGTAAATTCCTTCACATGGAGGCATGGAGAAGTGAATGCTACTGGTTTAGCTGAAGGTGGGGATTTGTACCCTGTAAGATAGCACCTGAAGATGTGGCAGCACCTGGGAAGAACTAGCCAAGAGGGGCACCAGGGAGGATGTATCCTATGCCCAGGTCTTCCAGCTCAGTCAAAGATTTCTGCACCAGTCATGGCAGAAGAACCAAACTGATGGAACCATGAAAGAAGAGGCAGTGGGAATTTGAGCTGTAGGGAGTGAGGGCATCACCAAAGATGTCTAGCTGATACCTCAGCATTGAGTAAATCCCTGTTCTTGGCACAAACTCAAGGGGTAGAATATGCCCTTGGCACCTCAAGTATGTGCCAGGAAGGGATGAAATTGCCATGAGCTAGACAAAAAAATGGGTCGATTAACCCAACCTAGTTAATCTAAAGAAAATAATAGTATATTTGTTGCATGTAGCCTGAGATTTGCACTCACTACATCCTGATTCTAATTACTGATGGTATAAAGGCAGTTTCCTAACTATAGAGAGATGATTTTTTGCTCATTTTCCCTTCCCCAGGGAATGCTTGCATTTGCCTAGGATACCAGTTTTGGAAGAGGATCTTTAAAAAAGGTATTTTCTGCATAGGGATGAGCTAAGGAAGCACCTCTCTCTGCCTGGAGTCATGAACCTGACACAGTTAACACAGTGAAATCTGCTGTACATTTAATCAGAGTAGTTAATTTGATTTTCTAAAATTAAGCAGAGCATCAGTTTGTCATTAGGCCTGAGACTTACTGGGTTTCAGAAGTCACTCTGTGTACCCCAAAAGGGCTTTATTGGATATGAATAATAACAACCTACAAATATATTGATGATAATGAGCATCTAAGTGTCCTGTAAGGAAAAACAGAAAAAAAAAAATCCCTGACAAACATGACTGGTGACTCATGATGGCCAGAATTTTTTAAATTTATGGCCATTACAACATGAAAAAATAATTATGAATAATAAAAATCTGTTACAATAATTAGCTGTAATGAATGCTCATGGTGAGCTAAATGAACTGGAGCAATTTAAGGTAATATCACATAATTTGTATTTTGTGCTATGTCAGATCATTTTATCATTAGAGAGAAAGAGGGAGAAGTAGAAAGATAAAGAGACAAAGGAGACAAAAAGGGAGCTGATGAAGAGAAAGTAAAATAAACCATTCAGCTTCCTATATTCTTGTTTTCTCAAAAAAAGTGAAAAATGCTGCAGGTTGCATTTTTTTTTACGTTAGTTTTTGCATCTATTCCAAGTTCTTCTTTGAGGGTGTCAACAATGTGAGAAAGATAATCAGTGTAGCAGACATTTGAATCTGACAAAGTTGGGTTTGAACCTCTACTTGTCTTTTTATATGTTATGTAATGGAGGCAGCTTCCTTATCTGACTTAAGTCTCAGTTACATTCGTAAAACAGGATACTAATAGATGTTGCCTAAAGTTGTGGTGAGGAGTGAATTTGTCACATGAACAGCTAACTCTTAGTAAACGCTTATTATGCACCTGGCATTCTCTGAGATACCTTCACATGAACCACATCATTTAGTTCTCCTGACAACCCTAATCAGGAAGAGCTATAGTTATCTCTTTTACAGATGAGAAAACAACACCTAAAATGATGGAATACAAAAAGTAAGTGACGGAGTGGTATTTGGTACCCAGGCTCTTAGTTTCAAGAATTCACATGCTTTGCTGTTCCTCTAAGAAGCCCCTGCTAGCCAACAGCAGGACAGTGCCTGGGATCACACTTCAATAAAGATAAGTTGTTGCTATTTTTCATATCATCTTTGTGTGAGCAAAATAGAGCATACATTTACATTTGTGAGCAGGCCTTATTGTAATTAATTCAACTCTACAACATAAACGGCAACATTTAGGGTTGGCTTTGAAATTCTCCTAGTGTAACCAGTCCTATTCAGTAGAAACCCTGCATTGTGAGATGACAAGGTTACTGCAGGTGACTTTCTCAGTTGGAGGGTGATGGGCAGCTCCCAGAGATAGGCTTTTCTTGACATCAAGCAGGATGGAAGGGCTGATGGCCTTGATCTCACCAACTTGTCATCCAGGGCACTTGAGATAAGCCCCACTCCACAGACCCTGACAAAGAGCTCTCTGTGACTTAGCTGGTTGAGATTTCCCTGGTACCTGGATTCAGAGCCTTTCTGGGTGGGGCTCAGTATGGTAGTGAGGGGTGGAGGGAGGTTAGTTCTGTGGCCTGGAGCACGAAAACAGGATACTCAATTGCCCAAGTCTCCTTTTATCTCTTTGGGCATTATTTGTAAATGCAGTTAAACATACACTCCCAATCTGTGTCTACCTAGATAATATTGGAAAAGGTGTTCATTACATCACTTTGATTATTAAATGTGAGCATTGAAAATACAGCCCCATTTTCTTCACTAGATTTTGTTATTTCTTCGTTTCATTGTATATCAGGAACCTTATCAAATGGGATTGTCTTGGACTTTCCTTGTCCAGTAAAAAAGCTGGCATGCTTTACACTGAGTTAAAAGTCTACAAACTGTCAAGATGCAGATGGGCTGACCCTCTCCATTGTACTGAGACATAAAATAAATACAAAACTGAAACAGAGAATAAGCAAACATGAAGTGGGATTCCTCATCCTGTAGGTTGGCCCCCTTTCCCGACTGTCTGCTATTTTTCTTTCAAAAGAAATGCAGTGACGGGACCCCCAACCCAGGACCTTCCTCTCCCATCCCCATAGCCCAACTCTTTCCTTTCTTCCCTCAGGTCACCCTGCTTACCAGCTCCCAAGCTTCCGTTTGCTCTTAGGTAGTCTGCCTGTGGGAGGTTATCAAATGACACAGCTGGAGCTTCCCCTCCTACCCTCCAGTGGGCAAGGGAGGGAGTGGTTTATTTTCCTCTTTCTCTCTTTGGAGGATGTGCCTTCGCTAGTCAGATAAATACCTCCTGGGTGAACAGGAGTCGGCAGGAATTTGCTTTAAAACAAAAGAAAGAAGAAAGAAAAGAGGGAGGAGAGCTCTCTTTAGGCAGCATTTCTCCTTTGAGCAAACAACACCAGCTCTAAGTTCCTTGGGCAGAGCCACAGGGCTGAGTTTAAGGCATCATTTTCATCTATGGATATCAAGTCGGTTAGGAAACTTGTCTGGGATTTGGATGGTCTCATTGACTGAAAGGGCATATTTGTTACCCAGTCGTTGCTAAAATCTCACATATGAAATATTATTTTTGTTTGTTTATAATCAGAAAGGATTGGGTTTCTTTAGTATGCACAGGGGTCCTTACAGTCAGAGTTCGCTTCAGGCAAAACAGAAATATGGGAAAAGGAAACAACACTAGGTTGCTACTGATTTCAGGTCTGCAACAAGAATTGTTTTCCTCTCATTTTCTCATCAATTGCTTTGTTAAAGGAAAGAGGGAAGGAAGCAGTGGGGGAGAGAGAGAGAGAGAGAATGATTTACTTAATTGCTTAATTTTTTTAGTCAAGCGATGAGGGTATTTATCTTGGCTGAAACAATGGATTTTAGTGGTCTTCCAGGGACCAAAAGAATACTCAAGATTCAACTTCCAGTGTTGCCATTTTCTTAGAGGACTTAGTGAAACAATTTTATTCCCAGTTTACAAATTGGGGTTTCTTTAAAAAATGTAGTATATGGTCAGGTTTTTTGAACTGACTTTAATCAAATAGTTCAAAGTCCCCTATTCCAAGGCCTAGATTTGTTGTTTTTACATTAATTCTGTGTGTTTGTCATTTCTGGGTCAAAATGAATTTTTGTCTAAACCAAATACTTTCATGTAAGACAAGGACAGTTGGACATCAAAATCATCCCCCAGGAATGGCTTCAAACTACTTCTTTTGATAACATTCTGCCTGACATGTTCAGTGCACCCATCACATCAAAGTTGATTCTGTTTTTTTAAAAAGAAGACAAGAAACTCTTTCATTTTGCTTTTCTTAGAAAATGCATGTTTCAGTTTTCTTTCCGTATGTATTTTTAAAACCATTGATTCATTTTCAAAAGAGGATTTTCAATAACCTTGAGTAGAGATGTAGAATGCACAATGCTTATTTTGAACACATAGAACCTGACAGATATAGGAAAATTTGATAGAGGAGGTCACTTTGGGGCAGTTCTATAGAATGTTTAATGCTGACCTCAGTGACCATGAACAGAATGAAAGCCTTCGAATTACCTTCTCTTCTTGGTTGGTGATAAGTTGACACAGTGTTTAAAGTACACCATCTTTTCTATTGTCACTGCCTAACTCCTGGATTCGGGCTTTCTGATGCACCCAAGCCTTCACATGAAGTCTCCTATTGCATGAGAAATGCATGGCTGAGATCAGGAGCAAATGACTTTTTTGGAAGCATCCATAAAGTACTGATTAAAATTTTATCATTGATGGAAACACATTATGGAAGAAAAATACATAAGCTGAATGTCGCTTTATGGCCCTTCATACTTTGTCTAAAATGCCTTTTTAGAAAAATAGCTTGGAAATGGGATTTTAAGGGCTACTGAAATATTTGTACTTCAGTGGAACTAGTTATAATAGCTATGGTAAAATAAATAATACATTTCTAAGATTTCATGTAGTTATTTACTTAATGAAGTTTCTTTTCTTTTTTTTTTCTTTTTTTGAGGTAGGTAATGCATTTATTCTTAGTTTATAGGTACAAAAACAGACTTAGAATGTTCAGTAGCCAATCCAAAGCCACTACACAGTGGCTTAGCCTTCAGAGAGACCAAGAATGTATGTGTATACGTGTGATTTAGGGAAATGGAGATTTAGGTGTGTTTTGTGTACAATACATATATGTGATATATATCTATATATGTATTCTCTCTTTAAGGCTTTCTTTGGTCTACCTGGATATGCAGATAGGCAGAAGCACTTAGGGGCTGCAGAGAACTGAGCGCTCCACACAAGGACAGGGAGAGAATTTGATGCATATGTTTCTTGAAGGGAAAGTATGTTCAGTGCATTTGACATTGTCTGGCAGATTCTGTGTGATTCTAGAAAGGAAAACAGGCTGGACAGCATAATGACTATGAGCCTGGGTTTGAAGCCTGATACTGCCCTGGGCCAGTTGTGAGGCTTCATGAAGGTTCTTAAGTGCCCAGTAAATGCCAGGTGAATAGTGGGGATGTGTATATAAATGCTATAGTTATTTTTCCTATGGTACAAAAAACCTACTAGGACAGACAAACAGGAAATTCTCAACTGTTCTGTCAGAGATCCATGCCCAAAGGATGAGCACCTAAGTAAGAGAAGTGTAATCAGTAATGGCTTCAAGTAAGGGGACACTGTTGAGTTTATTTTTACCTATTAGGTTCTTTGAGGAAAATAATGTACTGGAAACTCAAGAAAGTTGGTCAATGTCAGTAAGTTTGCTCAGCAAGCTCAGTTCTTTCGCCCTTTTAGCTAAAACTGCCCTCACCATAGAATGAAATATTGGAAAGAGGCTTGATCTTTCTGTGGTGTGCACTATTTGGACCAGGATGTGCACAGGACTCATGACCTCTCTAATTGTTGAAAAGTTTCTCAGCTTGATCCTGAGCTCCCTTCTCTTCTCTCTCTCTGTTGTCTGCCCAGGATACCTGTTGTACAGCAGTGCCTTTAGTTGTTAGCTGTATCCAGTGACACAAATTGTATTATCAGCTCTCACTTTTCCTCTGAGTTCCAGACTTATATAGTCTAGAATCTTTTCCACATTTCTTCTCTAGAAAGTCTTGGAGAAATCTTTGAAATCAAGCAGGACTCATTTTGAAGGGTGTCACTATCCTTCTATTAGACTTAACCAGAAGCTCCATGTTTTTACTTAACCCATTCATTCCTAAGCTCCCTCCACATCCAATCCATCACTAAATTCTGTTGATTTTACTTTTTAAACTTCTCTGGAATCTGGCAATTTTCCTCTGTATCTATCACCAGAAACTACTCCAAATTACAATAAACCCTTACTGGTTCAATTACAGAATTATTTTTTGTCCTCTATCAGTCAGGTTGTTAGGATTCTCTAGAGGGAATATATGTGTGTATGTGTGTGTGTGTGTGTGTGTGTGTGTATAATTTATTTTAAGGAATTGACTTACACAATTGCTGAGGCTGGCAAGTCTTAAAACTATTGTGGGGGAAGACTAGTTGGAAGAAGGCTGAAAACTCAAGCAGTCTCAAGTGTGAAATTTGTAGGGCTGGCAATAAGGCTAGAAACTCATGCAGTATTTCTATGTTACAGTCTTGAGGCAGAATTTCTTTTTTACTAGGAAACCTCACTTTTGCCTCTTAAGAACTTCAGCTGATTAGATGGATCCACCCATGTTGTGGATGGTAATTTCCTTTGCTTAAAGTCAACTGATTGTAGATGTTAATCATGTCTACAAAATACCTTCACAGCAACATCTATACTAGTGTTTGACCAAATAACTGGATACCATATCCTAGCCAATTTGACACAGCAAATTTAACCATCACACATTCAGTCCCTTCTAATTTCTTCTTAGTACTATAGCCAGAGTTATGTTTTCAAAGCATAAATTGGATGGTATAATTGTTCACTCACATCTTAAAAACTTTAAGTGTCTTCCCATCATGCTACCTGGCTTACAAAGTACAGTGTAGCTAAGTCTAGATGAGCTATAACTTCATTTTTCACATGCTTACACTCTGTGGACCATCCTCAGTGGCTTCCTTATATTTCCTTGGCTGAACCCCTTTCTCCTGCTGCAGGGATCTTGCAGACTTTTTTTCCTTCTACATGGAATGTTCTTCCTTCCTCTCCTTGTTAGGTTCCTCCTATGCATCCATATTTCAGCTCAATTGTCCCATGTTCAATGAAATTGACTTTTCAATGACTTTCTTGACAAGGCCAAGTGTGTTAGATGCTCTTAGAGTGCAATGAACTCCTCCATTATAATATGTTCTAATCTATGTTAATATTTGTGTGATTACTTGATTAAAGTCTGACCCACCTTGAACCAGTAAACTTTAGAAGTTCCCTAAGAACAAAAACTGTGTTTCTATTTCTGTTGGTATCTTCTGCATGCAGTACACTGCTAGGTTCATAGTGCATACCCAATAAATACTTGTTGAAAGAAAGAAGAAATTAATATGAATAATTTATTGGGCGACTCTTTCTTTATAAACATTGAGTTCTTTGTGAGCAGAGACCCTCTCTTGTTATGCTGTTTTATCACCATGGAGACAATAATCATTAAATGGCTGGCCCTAAGACTGAGAGTTCAGTGAGTAGGCATGTAATTGTTGGTCATGTATTGTCTCTAACAAGGTGATAAAATAAGCAGAGGCAGCTGTTGGAAAGAGAAATGAGCTGACTAGACAACATGAAAGAGATCACGTGGCCCTAAAGAGGTGAAGAGAGTGTCCTCAGTTGTTAAATTTCTGTGCTTTATTTTTCTACTTGAAGTCAGGACATACCTTTATTTCAGTCTTTGGAGTCTAAGAAATTTGTTTCCCTATAAGAAATCTCAACCTCGTTCTTGCCTTTTAATATTTAGGTTATTGATAAGATCTTTTACTCCTTGTAGCCGAAAGAACTCAGAATTAAACAACATGGTTTTAGGGATGCTCTGACAGCATAGTCATTATCCTACCATTTTTCACCCTTTCCTCCTGCCCCTTTTCTCCCTTCTCTGTTTCCTCACTATCTCAAGTGTTTATAAAAAACACCAGTGGAGGGCAAATTTTGCCGGTGTGGTCTAAGAGTGAATCCAAATTCTAGGGAATTTGACTAGATTTAAGTGAAAACGCAATGGGCTTAAAAATCCAGAAGACAAGTACAACAGCAATAACATTTACTACTATTTATCATTTACTGGTTCCTTAGATTGTGCCAGATACTCTGCTAGGTTTTTCTGAAAACTTTCCTGACTGTGGCCCTCCCTCTACCTCTGGTTGGGTTAGGTACCCCTCCTTAGTCTTTGTTTGCATCTTTGTTAGCATACTTACCACATTGTTTTATAATTTCTCTGATCAGTCTTTCTCACCATGTGATGAACTGTTTTGAATTTGAAGATCCTAACACAATAATTAAAAAGCAAAGATGTTGAGGGACTTCCCTGGCAGTCCAGTGGTTAGGACTCTGCACTTTTACAGCAGGGGGTGCGGGTTTGATCCCTGGTTGGGGAACTAAGATCCCACATGCCACGTGGCACGGCTAAACATAAAATAAAATTAAATTAAAAGAATAAAATCAAAGATGTTGAATCTGTATCTTCTATATGAATTTACAGAAACAGGCAAAAACACATTATCTTAAATAATTTCAACATAGCTAACATGTATTTAGTGCTTATTAACTGCCAGTTGATTTTCTAAATGCTTTCAATCTTTTAAATTCATTTATAGTGCCTTTTTTTGGAATTACAATATAGGAGTTTCTGGATTCCTAAAATGGTAGTCTTTACACCAAGTTTTGTCTCCTTAGGGAAGCTGGGTTTAAATTCTGGCCCTGTGCTTTATTCATTTTGATATTATGTATTTTAGGGTTCTTCAGAGAAACAGAACCAACAGGATATATATAAATATATAGAGAAAGATTTATTATGAGGGATTGACTCATGTGATTATGGAAGCTGAAGAGTCCCACAGTCTGCCATTTGCAAGCTGAGGCTCAGGGCAGAGGGTGGTATAGTTTCAGTTCAAACCTAAAGACCCAAGAGTCAAGAGTGCCAGTGTCTGAGGGCAGGAGAAGATGGACATCCCAGGTAAAGCAAGAGAGCAAATTCACCCTTTCTCTGCCTTTTGATTCTATTCAGTCCCTCAGTGGATTTGATGATGTCTACATATATTAGAAGGTGATCTTCTTTACTCAGTCTACCAATCAAATGCTAATTTCTTCTGGAAACACCCTCACAGACCTACCCAGAAATAATGTTTTACCAGCTTTCTGGGCATTCCTTAGCCCGTCATGTTGACACATAAAATTAACCATCACATTGAGCAAGACACTTAATCCCATGGGGATCAGTTTTCTGTTGTATAAAAGAAGGATTGAGTCACCCACTTCTCAGCATGCTAGGAAGATGGAATCACATTTTCTTAGCTCTCTGTGCCAGTGGGGTATATAATAAACTCATTATCTTTCACCTTCATTTCTCAGATTAATGTAGCCATACGATGAAGGAAGAAAGACACGAGGGAGTTCAGGGTATAGAAAAGATAATGACTATAATTGTTGAGCACTTCAAGGTGAAAAAAGAGGGGTAGGATCAATGTATTTTAGGTCATGGTGCTACAAAAAGATGGGTGGAGTTAGACTAAAAGAGTGAATAAACTGGAAAGAAAGGAAATGCTGGCCAATGAGAGGTGTACGTGAAATGAAGATATGGAACAACCACCATAGTTGGAAAAGACAACACTGAGGTAGAGCCATGGGAGTGAGTGACTGTGGTAGGTGAATTGGCATCAACACTGGAGGAGAGGTATACAAGGAACTGAGAGGCCAGTATGGGGACAAATAACCTACACAAATATATTAGAATTTTCTAGAACATAAGACAGATAATAGTGTGTTAGAGAGAGAATAAGTGGCCTAAGAGTTAAAGTGGTTAAAAATGATCTACATGTTCCAACTAGAAAATTACCTTACTACACTGCTAGCTACTAGTGATATAATACTGTGAAATTTCTTTTTTTCAGTATTAAATTTCTCATTTTCAAAAGGAATATAAGAACTGTCCTGTATTACTGACATATTTTTTGAGATGATCATAAGTAATAATGCATATAAAAATTATCTATTTTAATGCATGGCGACTGTGAGATGGGTGGGGTATCATCTTGAAATTTACATCCCAACCTTTATTTTTCACGTCAATGGAAGAGTTATTAATTTCATCCAATACTTGGGGCACAGTCTGTGGTATAGAAAAGTAAGGGGACACCTATGTTTTTTTTTTAACTCTTTTAAAAACTGGAGACTGACAGTTGCTTTTTCATTCACTTCCCTATATTTATCATCTATTTTCAAATACCTAACTCTGATCAATATACATGGTAGATGATTTTATTCAATAAATATTTACAGAGTATCTGTTGGATGCGAAGCACATATTCACCATATGAGATCCTTTACATTTTTCTCCCAATACATCTCAGTTCACTTTACAGTGAACTTCCATTTTTATATATTTTTCTGCTAGGTTCAGGAAAATACACCAATTTTCTTACAACCTAGATAAATTTTCATTTACAGAAAAATTCTATAGTGACCCAGGTACACCATACCCTGTTCCCCAACCACAAAATTCTGGTGGAGTTGATTAACTGAAGTGGAAGAAAGCAAGCAAGCAAGCAAACCAAGACGGTAAGCACACAAACAAAACAAAAATAAACTAGAAGATTTGAACCTGTATATGTACTTACAACTAACTACAAAAGACCTTAAGTTGTGTACAACATTATAATTGTATACTTTGAGTTAAAGATCAATGGAATTATTTTTGCTTTTGAAATAATAATTATTAATAGTTTGAACACTTTTAGAGATGGAACCAAATATAAAATGACTCTGCTTTTATAACTACAGTCTCTAACTTGTCTGTATTTGGCAATAGGCTTTAAATTCTTAGAAAGTAAGGGGCATGTTATCTTTGTATTTTTGTTCCTAGGGCCTAGCACACAGTAGGTTCTCATTCAATGTTAATTGCTTTTAATTAGATTAAAGACAGATGGGATTTATATAGAACAAAATAATCTTTAAAATGAATTATAAACCTCAAACCAAAACAAGCTAACATTTTCAAGTGTGAAAATAAGTATTATTTCTAAATGAATCTCATATGTCATGAATCAAAACTGTAGTATCTCAAATATTTTTACCTTTAGATTTGAAGCAAGCAACAGCTATGCAAAATGCTTCTAAATGTTAAGAACATATTTGTGTAGGATAATTTACCATGTGACTTTGAACGGTAGTTTAACTCACCCCTCCACCCTTCAAACATCTGGTATGTTTCCAATAAATAAGGCAGCAGAAAAGGTAATATAGAAGAAAAACTTGCTCAGGGGTTTAGGGATATAAGTTTGTTAGGCTGTGGGATTATGGATGTATATGCTTTTAATCATGGAAGATTATGTGCATACAATCAGAATTTTTATTAAAAAATATAAATAGCTTCTGAACAACTGTTGAAATTTAAAATGGAAGCAGTGAGCTCCAAGGGCAGTGTAATTTTCTTAACAATTACAGCTTCCATTCCATGTGAATTTTTATTTTGCTAGCCATGGCAATGGGCAAATTGAGTTCATTACCTTTTGTCCTTAAAATCATCTTAAAAGATAGGTATGGTCTTCAGTTTAATTATGAAGGAACTGAAGTGCAAAGAGTTGAACAAAGTAGCTGCAGTTCACAAAATAGAAACCAGCAGAACAAGATTTGACTTTGGGTCTCACAGGTGCGAAGGCACATGCTCTTTTTGCTACCTATCTCTTACAGTTCTTGTGAAACAAAGGTAATGATAATGTAAACACTTTACATAAATTAACATATTTAATCCTTACAGCAAAACTATGGGATAATTGAGGAACCAAGTTATATGAATTGACCAAGGGCAAATAGCTGACATGTGAGAACAGGCACTTAAGCACAAACTACACTGTTTTCTTTATATAAGAGAAATTATGGACAGCTCCTAGCTCAAAGCATGACGTGTATTCGGCACCAAGTAAATGTAAACTCCTTTCTCTACATATTCTCAATGAATTCCATAAAGTGAACACTTAACACGTTTGTTGACTAAATCGTGGAAATGATAATACATGTATTATATAGGTATATTAAAAAAGCAGAACAAATACTAGATACCCGCTCAGACTATTGTTTTATATGGCATTTCAGTCCTCCTTTATAGAAGAATTATGATTTTCTATATTTAGGTTTATAGAAATATCTGGCACGGTCATCCCTTTTGGGTTATGTCTGTTTCATAAACTCCTGTAGTTGGGGCATTTTCATCTAAATGCCAGGCAATTTGTGATTCCTCTTTGTTTTATGACCTTTCAGTTAGTATGCAATCTATTTGACAGCGCTCATCCAACACCTACAGCAATTTTGCCTAATATGAGAGCTAGTTTTCCTGAGACACTAACTTGGGCCTGAATAAATCAAATATGTCCCAATACTTCTACAATCCTTCCTTAATCAACTTATCTTCAAATGGTATGACAAAAAGAATCATGTTTGCTGGCATGATTTGTTTTTTGGAAATCTGTGCTAATTCCAGTTTATAGTCTATTGCTTTTTCTTAACTAGACTATTTTTATGACTAGGTAGTTCATCATTCCAGTGAAGCTAGAAATAAATATGCTTAAGGAGAGAAGAAGTTTTATACCACCATCATATGGCAGATCATTGAACTTTATCATTTGCCTTCATTTAATTTAAATAAATAGATAAAATGGGTAGGGAGACCTTTTGAGGGATATTTATTTGGTTTATGGTCATCTTATGCCTCTGTCCCCCCTTCCACCCCGCCACACACACACATACAGTTGAGCATTCATGTCTGTATTCTTTGCTCCCTCTAAATAGAATATCTGTTTTGGGGGGGACAGAAGTAATGATTTTTATAGCTATTTTGTTACCTTCCATCCCTATCAAAATAAGAAGCACATAGTAGGTGATCAACAATTCTAGTTGGTTCATATTCTCAGTCAACTGAGAAGGGGTATAAGGTTGTGGTTGACAAACTTTAGATTTAATCTTCTTTGATTCCTATTGGCTGTGTAATCTTGGGAAAGTTATTTAAACCTCAGCTTTTCGTC
Source organism: Lipotes vexillifer (assembly GCF_000442215.2). NCBI lineage: Eukaryota > Metazoa > Chordata > Mammalia > Artiodactyla > Lipotidae > Lipotes > Lipotes vexillifer. The sequence continues at coordinate 503,223 of NW_006777145.1, forward strand.
TGTGCATTGGGGCTGATAACAGTCCTTACCACATGGGGTCAAATGAGATAAATAGCACTGTGGTGGGCACATTGTAAAGACTGAAAATATTTTTCTCTTTAGTTGTTTATTTAAAAATATTTATTGAACACCCACTATAAGCCAGTTGTGGCCTGAGCTAAGGGGTAGGAAAGCCAAATTGTTTTTGACTTGGAGGAGACTGAGAAATGGCGAGATACACAACAGAATGTAATAAGTATTACCATCCATTTTGTGAAAATATGGCTTAGCAAATGTCTAAATGCCTGAGAATCAAGGAAGAATTCAGAGAGAAAATAGTGTTTGAACTGATATCTAAAGATGAACCAGATCAAAAGCAAGGAAATTGCAGGCATTTAAATATATGATTAAATTGCTTTTCTATGTGACAAGTTCTTTTTTGAAATTTGCTGTGTACAAGTATACTAGTGTTCTCCAGACAAACAGAACTAGTAGGATCTATATATCTATATGTATATCTATATCTAATCTATATCTATATCATATGGATATACAAAAGACTTGTTATGAGGAATCGGCTCACACAATTATGGAGGCTGAGAATTTTCACAGTCTTCCCTCTGCAAGCTGTAGACCCAGGAAATTTGGTGGTATAATTCAGGTGAAATTCGAAGATTTGAGAACAAGAAGAGCCAATGGTATAAATCCCAGTCTGAGGTCCAGAGAACATGAGATGAGATGAGAAGACCCAGCTCATCCAGTGAGGCAGGAAAGAAGAGGCAAATTTCTTTTTCCTCCACTTTTTTTTTTTTTTAACATCGTTATTAGTATAATTGCTTTACAATGGTGTATTAGTTTCTGCTTTATAACAAAGTGAATCAGTTATACATATACATATGCCCCCATATCTCTTCCCTCTTGCATCTCCCTCCCTCCCACCCTCCCTATCCCACCCCTCTAGGTGGTCACAAAGCACCAAGCTGATCTCCCTGTGCTATGCAGCTGCTTCCCACTAGCTATTGGTTTTACATTTGGTAGTGTATATATGTACATGCCATTCTCTCACTTTGTCCTAGCTTACCTTTTCCCCTCCCTGTGTCCTCAAGTCCATTCTCTGGTAGGTCTGCATCTTTATTCCCATCCTGCCCCTAGGTTCTTCATGACCATTTTTTTTTTTAGATTCCATATATATGTGTTAGCATATGGTATTTGTTTTTCTCTTTCTGACTTACTTCACTCTGTATGACAGTCTCTAGGTCCATCCACCTCACTACAAATAACTCAATTTCATTTCCTTTTATGGCTGAGTAATATTCCATTGTGTATATGTGCCACATCTTCTTTATCCATTCATCTGTCGATGGACACTTAGGTTGCTTCCATGTCCTGGCTATTGTAAATAGAGCTGCAATGAACATTGTACCACAATGTTCATTTCCTCCACTTTTTGTTCTATTCAGGCCTTCAGGAAATTGGATGATGCTTACCACATTGGGGAAAGCAATCTATGATTCAAATGCTAATCTCATCCAGAAACACTTCACAGATGTACCCGGAAATAATGTTATATTTGGGTACCCCCATGGCCAGCCAAGTTGACACATAAAATTAGCCATCACAACAGGCAATACTCTCATTGAGTATTTTTATATAATTTGCTTCAAATGGAGGAGGTCCTTCTTTTCAACATGCACTATGCAATATACCTCTCTAATTATCATCCCAACAATATACGCTTAAAACATTTTCTGTTGGAGAAGTATGTCTATGTGTGTGTATGTGTGTGTGTTTAATTTAACAACTTAACAGTTTCTTCACGGTGATAGTGGAAAAGTAACTTAACCTATTTTGAATCCTAGGGTACTCATTTATAACATGTGACAGCTACTCCTGACTCACAAACAATAAATGTGTAGAACCCTGGTGACTTTTCAGTTTAGGTTCTTGCCCTGGATCATAGTGTGACTTTAATATGCAAGGAATTTTTGTGTTTGGGAAATAACATGACTTCCTACATTGCTGCATGGTTTATTCATTGGATAACTTAGGGTTTTGGAAAGGGTCTTTTTTTTCTCATGTATAATATCACTAAAATAAGTAGGTCAAGGTTTCAACTCCATGAGATTTCTTAAGTACCCATATTCTTTTTCTTTTGTTTCTCTGTCACTCCCTGTGGTGTTTTCTTGTGTGCTTGACAAAGTTTTTTCACCATCTCAATGTACACATCCCAGCCTATGGGAAGGGAGAAAGGACAGAGAAAAAAAGAAACTTCCTTATAAGGACACCATGCAGAACTTGAACACATCAGTCCCATCAGATTTGCTGGACAGAATTTAGTCGAGGGGTTTTAACTGGTTGCGAGGGTGTCTGGGATATATAGTCTTTAACCAGGAGGCTATGTGCTCAGCTGAAACCCAGAGGTTTAATTATTAAAAGGCAGAAAGGAAGAATGGATACTAAGGAATAATTAGCAATCTGTACCATGTGCACGCCATTGCAACAATTCTTTAAGGGTGATCTTTTTGTCCATATTCAATGGATAAGAGTTGAAATTCAGAGAGAGGAAATTACTTGTCAAAGTCACTTAAATGTGCAGACCAAATAAGAAGGGCAATTACAATCAAGACAGCGCTACACTAGGTTCTCAGCTATAAAAGAAAAGGAAAAAGATAGCTACTTAATGTTGTTTTGCCACCCAACAGAAAACAGGCAGCTACAGTGTTCATGTGCCATTGACAAGGCTATGTTTTGCAGGCAATCTTGTGGAAGCTGACATAACAGGAAGAAAATTAAATCACTGAAAGTAGTAGCTAGAGTTAAGCCCTTGGGAGAAAAAAAAAAAAAAGCATGACTTGTTTTCAATTACATGATTACACAGGTCTCAAAGATTCTCCTGTATGTCCCAGGTAGTTAAAATCTCCATTCTTTTTAACCATCAGCTTTTAGTTGAATTTTTAGTTTGAGAGAACAGCCCTGAGAACACAAGTAATATACATTTACAGGTAAAACAAATTCAACCCTGAAAATATGGGGATAACAAGGTAATAAAAAATGTAGGAGCAAAAACATTGGACAAGGCCTATCAATTTGCCAAAATTTTGAGGTCAGATGTCCACGAGCCATGAAATTGTTTAAAACTTGCTCTGGATAAATAAATATATGTTTGGAAGAATTGCTTACACAGTGATTTTTAAGCTTTCTATTTAAGAAAGTGATAAGAAAAGTGAGAGAAAAAATTTCTTAGGGCCAGTGACAACATGAATACTAGGGAATATATCCATGCAGAAAGATGGCATATTCAGCAGTATATAATCACTGACCCTACTCTGCCTCATTCATGAGAAGAAGTTTCTAAGCAGCTTCAATTATTGCATAGTCTTCAGTACTTATTTTAGGCATTAAAAATTTTCAATCAGCTATCTAATTTTATTTTGGAGTTCTTACCTTTTAAAATTCTTTTACTTTTTTTTCATTATGTTAGAAAAACTCAGTTAGATTCCTCTGGTTTTAATACTCTCCCCTACCAATTTCCCTTAAAGATGGGCTGCCTATAGGATTTGTTGGTAGGTAAATTTGGAGGAAAGTAGGGAAGTTTTGGTAGAAAGCAAAAAATATTCCACACTGAGAAGCTAGAATTTGAAAATAGAAGCTGTTCCTGTATTTTGAGCATCATGGTTAAAAAGAGAATCTCAGTTGATTTCTTTGATAGAATTAACTGATTAATAGCAATGACAAAAAAAAAAATGTTATGATCCCAGCATTTCACATTACACTTGTCACCTCTAAGATTCCGTCTCATCCTCTAATGCCCCCACTCACCAAAAACTGATGAGTAAATTCAGAATCCTTGGCTAAGTAGCCTTTGGAAAATTTGCTCTCCTTGGTTATCAGTCAATATTTGAGTAATAAACACTCAGTAAGCCCTGTAATATAGTAACTTTCTAGTGTGCAGAATTAAGCAAAACATTTAATTGTGATGATGGAAAAATGGAATTAGATGCTGTGTAGATTGATTTTAGTAGTTCACAAAATCCAAATATTTGTTTGGTCTATTTATCTTGTCTTTGAGGATGTCTGAAATTCTCACTATTTTATCCAGTCCTTTGAGTAAGGCTGTGTATTAGACTGCTCAGGCTGACATGACAGAATACCACAGACTGGCTTGCTTCAACAATAGAAATTTATTTGCCATAGTCCTGGAGGCTGGAAGTCCAATATCAAGGTTCTGGCAAGGTCACCGTCTGGTAAGATCTCTCTTCTTGGATTGCAGATGGCTGCCTTCTTACCATGTCATCATATAGAATTTCCTCTTATGAGCACATGAAGAGAAAGAGAGAGAGAAAAAGAGAAAGGGAGAGAGAGAGCAAGATTAAAAAAAAGAGATCCCTGATGTCTCTTCATCTTCTTATAAGGACACTAGTTCTATCATATTAGGGTCCTACCCTTATGACCGCATTGAATCTTGACTGAAGTTTAAATGCCCTATCTTGAAAAACAGCCACCTTTGGGGGTAGGGCTTCAACACATGACTTTTGAGGAGACTTAATTCAGTATATAAGAGACTCTGTCACCCCAAAGCACTATGAGAAAACAAATCTATATCCTGAGTGAAGAAGGAGGCCAAAGGCTTAAAATGCTCCTTAACATGGACCGCTTTGGCATATTTATTAGCTGCCATTTTGGAAATCATGAACAGGATTTTGGTAGTTTAGGACATGGGACAAAGGATTTTTCATGGAGGGGGTAAAATGGCCTAAGAAAAGACAATACACCATTTGCAGGTAGGAACGCTCTCTTAGGGACACAGGTAGTTGAAAGTTGAAGTGAGGGGCAGGGATGCAGAAATGAGCAAGAACCGTATTTGTCTCATTCTTGCTCCTTTGCCATAACCCACCTGCTTTTCTACTCCTTGGCTAACATGCATAAAGTAAATTCCTAGTAGATTCTATCATGATTTACTGTCACTGTCTTGGTCCTCTTCTTGGGTCTCTTTGTCCAGTTGCCTAGTCTCAGTTTCTTACATTTGATTATAATCAGCATTGTTCTCATTCCTTGGACAATTTGACTGAAACTTTCATTAGATATAGCATTAAAAACAATAATATGCTTATCTAAGTAAAAGATGGATACTGTTCTTAGAAAACTTATCTATAAAAATTTTAGCCAACATTGTCTGAAACATAATATAAGTGCTTTACATTCATCTTTTCATTGTATACCTGTAACACCCCTAAAAATTATGTTCTTTATTATTTCCATGCATTTCTGGTATTGAACCTGGACCTCTTACATTTTGCTAGTATCCCTTGTTAGTTTTCCCTGTTCTTGTCTCAGATTAAGAGGTTGCAGCTATCCTTTAGGATACAACCTAGAATATAAAATTACAGAGACACAGAATGGAAGATTGCTTCAAATCTGAGCCCCCAAGACACAAGGGCACTGGGGCAGGTGGCCAATTCAATGCTAAACATCCATCAGAACAGCTGGTTTGTGCTGAGTAATGAAGATGACTGCTTTATGGGGTGGGTTTTCCACTTGACAGTAGGTTATTGTGTTTGACACTATAAGGAAGAATGTACATGAATGTTTTTGCAGACATGTCACCTCCCTTAAAGGAACCTCTAACCTACATAGTGCAGTCTGCTCATCTGTCTTATTGTGGCTGCATATCAAGGGCTCCCTTTTCCCTGAGTACCCAGGAATTTTACTGATAAACATACTGCTTGGAATTAAAGAGTACTTTAGACAGATAATTGTGCTTTCAGATTCCTAATCTCTTTTGGACATATTTCATTACTCATTTAATGTAGCTTGAATTAGATTATTTTAAAATCGATTCAATTAAATGTAATCTACAAATCATTTAAGGGCACTATCATATTGCATTATCAATGTGCAAGAGTTATGTTGAGTGAGTGCCTAATATGTGCCTGGCATTATACTATAATACTAACAACAATCTGAATGTTAAATATTTGTCACCTCCATTTAAAGATGCAGAAACTGAGACATACGTTTAACAGAGAGGTTAAATATCTTTTCCAGTGCTACAGAGCATATAACAGCAGGCGGAGCTGGGATTTGAAGCCATGGCTGGTAAACAGCAATTCTGTTGCGGTTTTACCATTTTTCTATGGTTTCTCAAATGATTTTGACTTTTCCACAGGTGATCACAGTCACTATGTTTAGACTCTATTCCGGTGTATATAAAAGGTGTGTTTATTTGCTCTCATCACTATTTCCTCTATTTTCTAAGACTGGGCCCAAATAGTTCTATATATTTGTGATATAATTAAAAATTAGGTCTTCTTTGTATATATTAGAAGTTTTCCTTGTCTTGAATAAAAGAACACCAGAGAAAAACTCAGATTAGAGTGTTCTTGAACCATGTTAAAGAAAAAGTAGAAGTTATTAATTTTCATTTGGCATTTTAAAGACATATTAAATGTCTGGAAGTTTAGGGATTTGGCTTAAACACTTGGCCCTGCTTTGTATCCACAGGCTTTTCTGTGACCTCAGAATCACTGTGCAGATTGCATGAATGGGCATATTTGGGTGTTTTTTGGAGTATTTTTTTCTGTCTTTGCGCTTCATATTTGTGTTTCCAAATGAGTGTGCATTTCTGTATGAGTAAAAGAGCGAGTCTACTTTTTTTTCCACAGAGATGATTTTATTTCCAATGAGGTCTGTAATGGAGTTAGGGTAGCTTCTGATATGTAAGAGAATTAAAATCCTGCTTCAAGAGAATTCAACATTAACCCTTCTGTTTGTTAATATTCTGTCACCCTCAGGTCTCTCTGCCCACTTATTTTCTGACTAAATAATAAGCACTCTCAGAGCCAGTTTTGAAAAATTTACTTTGAAATTTTTATTTGATCAGCAGCCTCAAGATCTGAAGGGGATTACATTTTCCCCCTTTTCTTGTTTCTTGAACTAGCATAAATAATCCTCTTTGTGATAATACCCTGTCTCCCAGCGTGCTTGTTTATCATAAGAGGACTCTTGTTTCCATGGACTAATGCACTCAGAAGCTTGGCTGACTTTCTGATGTAAATGTCAGACAGGAACCATGTCTTTGCTTTTCCAGCCAAATTGCCTCGTTTTTACAACACTATGCTTGATTTATAGGGGTCTTTGAAATATTGAAATTGCCCCCTGCACTAAAAGAAATGCATCGTGTAGGCATTTTAGTATAGAAACATTAATAAGAATAATTTATAGGGGAAATGGGTTGCAGCGTTCTGGAAAATACTCAACTCTTTGAGCAAAATATGGCAGTGTCAATGAACAACAGTGACATTCTAAAGGGAGGTTCATATATTGAAGGATAACCAGAGTCAATCCCAAAAGAATGTCATAATTTCTTAGTTTGGATTTAAATAACCCTTATAGAAATAATAATAAAAAAGGAACATAAGAAATTGATTCATTTTTGTTTTTCTTATAGTATGCTTCATTTTTTATTGATAAATGGTCCATAGTGATCATCAACCACATGCTTACTCAAAAATAGGATTTCTATCTCAGTCAGGTATTTAACTGGGGAACATAGCTTTGTCTATATAGGAAATGGGGAGAATGGAGAAAGAAACTAATTTACTGTACACATTCAACATGCCAGAAACAGGGACAGGCAGCTTATATGTCTTTTTAAATTTCAGTCCTTCCATATAACATGAAAAATTGGTGTTAGTGTTCACATGTCATTGCTAAAAGTCAGAGACGTAAAGTGACATGCCTTAAGTCTCATGGTTAGTAAATCTTGGGTCAAATATGCAATTCAGAGAACACTTTGGTGAGGGGAAGAGAATAGAATAAAATTATTGGTTCAAAAACAAATTTATTTTGTATATAGTTCATTAAATACCAAAATACTACTATATCCAGTGAGTCAAAATTATGTTTTTCCAAATACATGATATTACTTCAACACCAGTTGGTATGTTGTATTGTGGGAATGGGGAGTGGGTTCTGGCAACATAACGTTTATCTGTCTTTAGAGTAGTTTCATAATGGTTTTATGTATTAATTAAATATGACTATTCTATATGACTATTTTATGACTATTATAAAATATGACTATTTTATGACTATTCAAAGGTCAGAGAGAGTCTTTCAGAATGCTTTAAACAAGAACAATATTTGACAATAGACACATGGCAATAAAAATTAAAACAGTAGGTAGAAGAGAGAGTAAGAAAAAAGTAGAAATGTAATGGAAAAGCAAAGAAAATGGAAAAATTGAGGGAGAGGAGGGGAAAATCTTGATTAAATCCAATGCCTTTAGGATATGGATTGCTTCTAGATAATTTTATTTGTTCGTGTTTGATCATTTTGAAGGGTCATTATTTTTTGAACACTGGCTATGTACCAGCCTTTGTTCTGGACAATAAAGCTACAGAGTTCCATGACCTTACAAACTCCTGGGTATGACAACGAAAGAGATGTGTAATGGTGTCAATATGGGGATAATTGGGAGTCACCGTGAGAGAACAATGAAGGGCATTTAACCCAAATTTTAAATGTCAGGAAAGACTTTTTGAAGGAAGTGCTAGTTAAACTGGGCTGAGACTAGAGAGGTAAGGACGAGTTAAGCAAAGATAGGGAGTTTAGGCAGGGGACAGAAAAGTATTCCAGGCACATTCTTTTATGTGCAGTATCACATAAGAAGGAGTGAAATGGCACAGTCTAGGAGATTAAGTAGTTTGGAATTCTTGGAGTGGAGAGTGAGAGGATGCAGGAAGTAGGACTAATGGACAGACTAAGAGTTATCCATTCTTTATTTCATTAAAGCAAACATCATTATCACCATTGCCATCATTATGTCATTCATCTATTTACTATTCACAAGCATTTATTATATAGCAAGTGCTCTGACATTTAATGTGAATGTTTTGCAATGGAAAATATTATTATATAAGTTCCTAGCAGAGTTTGAGAAAACACTCCTGTGTTTCTCTTTTGCTCACACACTCACAATACTTCTGACACCAAATATATATATTTTTTCACACAATTAATTCTGTGTGACCCTAGCTGGGTGTCCCATAATTCAATTCAATTCTGACACTATCTACTTGGAATTATCATCAGATCCTACAAGTTACATGCTCAGTTCTACAACACTGCCTCCAATTCACAAACCAGTTGCAGGTTCTAGATTGTCTGCAACCTGTACTTCTGACTGGCTGTAAACTGGAGTTTCCATGACACCCTTCTTGGATTCAGTAATTTACTAGAATGACTCACAGAACTCAGAGAAACATTTACTTACATTTACCAGTTTACTATAAAGAATATAAGAAAGAGTACAGATGAACAGTCAGATGAAGAGATACATAGGGCAAGGTCCAAAAGAGAATAGTGCAAGAGCTCTGTCCCAATGCACCACTTGGCAGGGCACCACTTTCCTAGTATGTGGTTGTGTTAACCAACCCAGAGGCTCTTCAAACTCCATACTTTGGGATTTTTATGGAGGATTTATCAAGCAGTTATGACCAATCATTAACTCAGTCTCCTGTCCCTCTTTCCTTTTCCTGGAGAGTGGGGACCAGCTGCCATCCTGAAGCTATGCAGGAGTCCAGTAAGATATACCTCATTAGAACAAAACACACTCCTATCATCCAGGAAGTTCCAAGGGATTTAGGAACCTTGTATTCAGGAACTAGGGCCAAAGGCCAAATATTAGAACAAAAGATGTTTCTGGTGTTCTTATCACTTAGGAAATTACAAAGGTTTTAGGAGCTCTGTTCAAGGAATGGGGGCAGAGACCAATACATATATTTTCTATTACTTCACACCAGAGGACAAGGACAGTGTTTTATTCATCCTTGTATTCGCCATGATAGCCTGAACATTTCATTGTGAATAAAAGTTGCTAGTACATATATATTTTAGATATGTGTTAAACTGCCTTGATGTTATAATTGATTCTAGATAGCAGCCAGGGGTCAGAAAATGTTTAAAACTTGTGAAGAAATTAAGAAAAGAATTCCATTTACAATAGCATCAAAAATAAGTTAATTAGAATAAATTTAACAGGTGTAACACTTGTATATTGAAAAGTATGGAACATCATTGAAAGAAGTTTTAAATGACCTAAATAAGTGGAAAGACATTATATTCATGGATTAGAAGGTTTAATATCATTAGGATGGTAATACTCCCAAATTAATCTACAGATTCAAAGTATTTTCTATCAAAATCCTAGCGGCCTTTTTTTCTTCTCTTTTTGCAGAACTTGATCACCTATTCTAAAATTCATGGAAATATGAGGGACCCAGAATAGCCAAAACAATTGTGTAAAAAGAAACAAAGTCAGAGGACTAACACTTTCCAATTTAAAAATTTATTACAAAGCTCCAGCGATCATACATTGTGGTACTGGCATGAGGATAGACATATAGATCGATGGAATAGAATTGAGTCTAGAAATAAACCGTTACATTCATGGTCAATTGATTTTTGACATTGGTGCCAGGGAAATCCAATGGGGGAAAGAATAGTTTTCAACAAATGTTCTAAGGCAACTGGATATCTAGGTGCAAAAGAATAAAATTGGACCCTTACCTCATACAATATACAAATATTAACTCGATGTGGATCAAAGGCCTAAATGTAAAAGATAAAACTATAAAACTCTTAGAAGAAAACAAGGTAGTATATCTTTGTGATTTTGAATTAGGCAACAATTTCTTAAATATTACACCAAAAGTAAAAATAGATAAATTGGACTTAATTAAAATTTAAAACACTTGCTTCAAAGGACAAAACCAAGAAAATGAAAAAACAACCTACATATGGGTGAAAATATTTCAAATCATATATCTGATAAGGGACACATACATAGAATATATGTATATAATCTTTTACAACTAATTATAAAAATACAAATAACCTAAGCAAAAATTAGCAAAAGACTTAAATAGATATTTCTCCAAAGAAGATATCCAAATGATAATAAGCACATGAAAAGAAGCTAAGCATTGTTAATCACCAGGAAAATGCAAATCAAAACCACAATGAGATACCACTATTACCCACTAGGATGGCTGTAATCAAAAAGATCAATAATAACAAGGGTTGATAAGGATGTAGAAAAATCAGAACCCACATAAACTTTACTTGGGAATGTAAATGGAACAGCTACTTTGGACAACAGTCTATAAAATGGTATAGCTACTTTGGACAATATTCTGGCAGTTCCTCAAACAGTGAAACATAGTTACCATACGTTCCAGTAATTCCATTCCAAGAGAAATGAAAACATGTCCAGAAAAAAACTTCTACATAAATGTTCATAGAAGAATGATTTATATTAGAGAAAGAGTGGAAATACTCTAGATGTTCATCAATGGATAAATGGATAAAATGTAGTATAACCATACAATGATTATCATTTAACCATATAAAGGAATAAAGTACTGATATATGCAATAATACGGATGATTATTGAGAGTGCTATGCTAAATGAAAGAAGCCAGATACAAAAGGCCACATATTATAGAATTTCATTATATGAAATATCAGAATAGACAGATCCATAAAGACAGAAAATAGATTAGTTAATAAAAATACATGAGGATGATTTGGAAGTCTTTCTGTCCCTTGCAGTAGGGTTGAGTTATCCAAAAGCCACATTACACGCAATGCCTAGGGGCCATGATAATATTTACTACAGTTTCACTGCAGAATATAATTTTGATATTTATTTTTATACAAATGTAGTAATAAAATGTAATTTTTTAATGGAGGAAGGGTCAACAAGGGCAATGTAGGTAAGTCGCACCAAAGTCATCATCAAATCCTATGCACTTCAACTGAAGACCTCCCTGCCACCTCCCACCCCTAAGGTAGAAAGCCTTGGGATGAAACAGAAGCTATATGTATCATGGTAAATTGCGAAAGTGGCCATGATACTCTGCAGTGCTTCCTATTAAGCAGTGGATTCAAGTTCCCCATGCCTCGTATGTCTCACCTTTGATCAGGAGGATGTGGTAAATGTGACATGTGAGGCTTCCAAGCCTAGATCACAGCAGGTCTTGCAGTTTGCAATCTCATGCCTTTGGGACTGGGCATGTGGACAATCCTTGTCTAGCCTGATGGAAGATGATAGACCAGGTAGAGAGAGGATCCAGTCATCACACCAGTCACAGGAAGCCAATCTAAAACCAGCATGCTTAACCTGCCTGACAGCTGATGGCAGGCACAAGAGCAGAGATCACCGGAGCATGGTTTCTCATTTAACATTGAACACAGCCTAACACAATCACTTACATTTTCATGTTTAACTCCAAATTCGATATACTAGCTCACAAAAACTTCTTTAAAAATCTCAGTTTTCAAGAATTTATTTTTGACATTGATCTAGTTGGAATTTCATTACCTGTTTTCTCCAGTGGTTTTAGAAGATTATGCCCTATGCTTGATTTCAGAAGGAGGAGCAGTTAACACTGTCTGTGTTGGGAAGGAAAGTGGTCTCCAGAATAAAATATGTGATCTTGGCAGGAAGAGCG
>NW_006777145.1:515742-520726 GCF_000442215.2 Lipotes vexillifer
GAAGAGCGTGTTGAAATATAATTTCCGACTCTTGGATCAACCTCAAACATCACATGCAGGCATTTTCTTACAAAACAACATGATGATTTACTTTATTTAATTATTTAAAAGTGCTAACAAGAATATGTAAACAGTAACAGCATACAAAACATTGGGTTTTGAATGCATAGCCTCAGGGTCCAGCTAATGGTGATTTTCATAACTTAAAATAAAAACACAATTTAAAAAAAAAGTGAAACATGCTGTTTACTTTCATTCTGAAGGTAGGTGGTCAAAAAAATAAACGCTTTTCCTCTGAGTTTGACCCTAAAACAAACTGGTTATTGTTTTCTCTCCAACAGAAGTAATTATAAGCCTTAAGTCACAGCACACCACAACACAAACCCCAGATAATTGTAGGATTACATAAAAGGATGAAAAAGATATAAATATATTTTATCTGTAAGATGGGATTGGAACACTTTCTAACCATAAAAGCAATGGGAAAAATCACAAAAGGATATATCAGATTTGATGCTTTTAATTATTTTTTGTCTGCAAAAAGACCATAAAATTAAAATGCAAATAGAAAACTAGAAAAATATTACATTCAAATTACATGACACATTAAAAGTTAATATCATTTATAAATAGTTCATACAAATCAAAAAGGAAACATTTCCATAATTCATCAGGATGAAATTAGATGTTTTATCAACTTAAAAAATCAGTTTTAATCAAAGAAACAAACTAAATAAGAATCTTATTTTGACCCATGAATAATTCAACAAACAAACTTAAGTTCTGATTTTGCTGGATACCATTTTGAGGTGTTACTCTTACTAAACTAAATAATCATACTTTTCAGTTTCGTGAGACAAAAAATAGATCAATAGGCCCACAATGTATGGTCGTGCAAGTTGTGCACTGCATAAAATGCTCAGTTTAGGATGCAGGTGGGCTCCTGAAAACCATGCTTTCCTCCACCTATCAAGCCATAAACCTTGATAAGAGCTACATCTATTTGGTAAAATTAGGTATTACAAATATTTTATATAGGCTAGTGGAGGCTCAACGTGCATGTATACAACATATATACACACATAAAATAGAAAAGGCAGGTGAAATATGGTAACTACTATGGGGAATTTTTAGAGTTTTATGAGAGTTTATTCTGGTGTTTAAGGGTGGGATTCTGGGAGGAGATGTCATGAGCAGAGTTCTGAAAAATAAACTGGAATTGATGTCACGAATAAATATTCACAGAGAACAGAAGATGTAATGTTCTAGAAGTGAAAGAATGCATGGTCCATTTAGCATGGCCAGACTTAAGTGTGTGGAGTGTGTTGTCAATGACTGAGGAGGAAAAAGATAGAAAGGGCTTTATATGACATAGTAGGAGTTTGGTGTATCCTGAAGTTAACAGAATCATAGATGAGTTTTCAAGCAGAAAAATGACAAAAAGATTTGAGTTTTAGGGAAATTGATCTGGCTACACTAAGCAGAATACATTGATAATGGTCTTGGAAAGGGATTAAACGTCTGACAAGTTTCTCTGTTCCTCTGGGTATATGATCGCCAGGTCTTGCAGTGCCTTGCTATGATGTTAGACCTGAGTTCTTTGAGACACATGCAAACCTGAATTAGATATTCTTTCCCCACCCCACTCCTGCTTCTTCCACACTATGCAATGCAACAGTTCCAAAATTAAGGGATGTGTGTATCATAGAATTTGAGACTGACCCAGGTGACTATTATTCTGAACTCCAAATTCCTGGAAGAGGGAATCTGGTCGGTTTAGAGAGTGCTGGGTGATGCGTCAGGTCCAACAACCATGGCTAGATACAAAGCTGCCTTACTGCCCCTCCTTGCTTCAATGAATGAAGATAGGACAATTCCTAAGGAAAAGGAAGTGTTTTGATTCATTTTGACACAGCTAAAATATATTGTGTTCAATCAGGCTGGGAAAGTCAGCCATAAAAGAGAGAGATGGAAGGGAATGGGAGGAACATTAGGAGAATGGCCGATATAGTTAGGAAATATAGTTATAAAAATGATCTTAAATATATCAAGACTTTTAATGTTATTTGTACACTTGACCCTGCTATTTCCTTTCTAGGTACTCTAGATACATCACGGGTCTCAAGGTACTGGAGTCTATCTCCTCTCCTCATTTCTTCTAGATAAATCTTACTTCTTGCTCTACTCTCTATGTTCCAACGCCATTAATATGTTTGAAAATTGTCTGCTCCTAATTTGCAATTTTTGAGTTCTGAGCTTATTCTTCTGAGCTTTCTTTGTTGCCTAAAATATCTCTCCCTGACTTTCTATACCTTAAAGGGCTTTAGCTCATCATTTTAAGGAGTCAACCCAGGCATCGACTACTGCAGGAATATTTACATTTCAGGGTAATGGAGTATTCTTCTCCTGAGACATTGTCCATACTGCTGTCATTTCACTTCCTTCTGGATACAGAAAAGATCCTTTTGTATATCCCACAAGACTTCATTCTTAGGATAAGGACTATGTCTTATTCATCTTCATAACCTGAAAGGATATTAAGGTACTTTGTTCATAGTTAGCACTCAATAAATGTCTGTTGAATGAATTAAATGAAAGGGTGATTACAATCAAAGATAATGAGGAAGAGCAGGGTAAAGGTATTGATTAATTGTATATTTGTTAAGAAAAGTTGACATGCTAAGTCTGGAGGTAAAATGAGGAAATAAAAGGTATAATTTCCGATCTTATAAAAGGGGAAGAAAGTAATGAGAAGAAAAAGAAAAGGAAACATATATTCAAATGCTTGCTCAAAGAGAGGAAAAATAAAGAATCATAGAACATGTGGCATAAGTACAAAGCAAAACAAGATAATAGAATTAAATCCAAATGTATCAGTAGTCAAAATAAATGTAATCACCAATTAAAAGACAATGATATTGAGCAAGATCTTCAAAAATGTCAAGCTCTAGGGTGATTACAAGAGACACAGAAAGTAGAAACTTGAAAGTAAAGGAATTGAAAGCAACACTAAACAAATGTTTTAATACTTTAAAAAATTTTAATAACTTTTAATAGTTGTAGCTTAACATTATTTGTAAGAACAGTTGCAATAATAGAAACCTGGGGAAAACCAAATTTCTATGAGAGCAAATTGAATAAATAACTTACAATAAAATAATACATACCAAACAAGAGGGAAAACAAATGAACTTTAGGCACATATAGCAACATGAATTATTGTCAAAAGCATGAGACCAAGTCTAAAAGCAAATCCAAGGAAAAAAAGTTTTTTAATATAAAATTTAAAAAATGCAAATCTAAGCAATCCATTGCTTAGGAAATATAAGCATATGGAAAAGACAATAAGAAAGGACGAATGATAGTAAACAAAGAATTCATGCCAGAGGTTCTGTCTCATATGAAGGAAGAAGACGGATCAGGCATTCAGTGGACTTCAAATACACTGGTAATTTTCTATTTGGTGGGTGCACTAGCAGTCCATTCAATACCATTCTGCAAACCAGCTTACATACTTTAAATATATATGCATGTTTGTTTATAAAAATATGTATATTTATTTATATTTATACATATATATGTATATATATACACAATGTATATTAGATTGTGTTGACATATTTTAAAATTAAAATTAAATGCAAGGCTTGTATTCCTATATACTAATGATGAAAAATCTGAAAGAGAAATTAAGGAAACACTCCCATTTACCATTGCAACAAAAAGAATAAAATACCTAGGAATAAACCTACCTAAGAAGACAAAAGACTTGTATGCAGAAAACTATAAGACACTGATGAAATAAATTAATGATACAAACAGATGGAGAGATATACTATGTTCTTGGATTGGAAGAATCAACATTGTGAAAATGACTCTACCACCCAAAGCAATCTACAGATTCAATGCAATCCCTATCAAACTACCAATGGCTTTTTTCAAGGAACTAGAACAAAAAATTTCACAATTTGTATGGAAACACAAAAGACCTCAAATAGCCAAAGCAATCTTGAGAAAGAAAAAGGGAGCTGGAGGAGCCAGACTCCCTGACTTCAGATTATACTACAAAGCTACTGTAATCAAGACAGTATGGTACTGGCACAAAAACAGAAATACAGATCAATGGAACAGGATAGAAAGCCCAGAGATAAACCCATGCACATATGGTCACCTTATTTTTGATAAAGGAGGCAAGAATATACAATGGAGAAAAGACAGCCTCTTCAATAAGTGGTGCTGGGAAAACTGGACAGCTACATGTAAAAGAATGAAATTAGAACGCTCCCTAACACCATAAAAAAAATAAACTCAAAATGGATTAAAGACCTAAATGTAAGGCCAAACACTATAAAACTCTTAGAGGAAAACATAGGCAGAACACTCTAGGACATAAATCCCAGCAAGATCCTTTTAGACCCACCTCCTAGAGAAATGGAAATTAAAAAATAGACCTAATCAAACTTAAAAGCTTTTGCACAGCAAAGGAAACCATAAACAGGATGAAAAGACAACCCTCAGAATGGGGGAAGATATTTGCAAATGAAGCAACTGACAAAGGATTAATCTCCAAAATATGCAAGCAGCTCATACAGCTCAATATCAAAAAAACAAACAACCCAATCCAAAAATGGGCAGAAGATCTAAACAGACATTTCTACAAAAAAGATATAGGTTGCCAACAAACACATGAAAGGATGCTCAACATCATTAATCATTAGAGAAATGTAAATCAAAACTACAATGAGGTATCACCTCACACCAGTCAGAATGGCCATCATCAAAAAATCTACAAACAATAAATGCTGGAGAGGGAGTGGAGAAAAGGGAACCCTTTTTCACTGTTGATGGGAATGTAAATTGATACAGCCACTATGGAGAACAGTATGGAGGTTCCTTAAAAAACTAAAAATAGAACTACCATATGATCCAGCAATCCCACTGCTTGACATACACCCAGGTAAAAAGCATATATCAAAAAGAGACA
>NW_006777145.1:521108-585077 GCF_000442215.2 Lipotes vexillifer
GATGCAGATATAGAGAATGGACTTGAGGACATGGGGAGGGGAAGGAGTAAGCTGGGATGAAGCGAGAGAGTGGCATTGACATATATACACTACCAAATGTAATGGGAAGCAGCCACATAGCACAGGGAGATCAGCTCAGTGCTTTGTGTCCACTTAGAGGGGTGAGATAGGGAGGGTGGGAGGGAGTCGCAAGAGGTAGGGGATATGGGGATATATGGTTATGTATAGCTGATTCACTTTGTTATATAGCAGAAACTAACACACATTGTAAAGCAATTTTACTCCAATAAATATGTTAAGAAATGTGATATAGGAATTTGAGGTTAAATAGAGGTTTAATTTGAGGTTAAAAATAAAGTATTAATAAAAAGAAACCTCTCAAGATAATTACATGGAATGATGCACTACCTTAAATAGTCTGGGCGCTTCTTCCAATACCATACATATAACACATGGGCGTTATAAAGAATATTGAAACATTTTCTGTAAAGACTTTAAATCCCAAATGAAAATTTTATGTAAATACTGTTATTGTAAAAAAAAAAAAAATGCAAAGCTTGTAATTGAAAAAAGTTGAAAAATGCCCACATGTCCAAAATTTGATGAGAATCAACAATTTCCTATATCTGTGTGATGAAATAGTATGCACTCATTAAATGAATTATAATTAATTTTAATGTCAAGGAAATCATTTATGATGTCATATTTAACTGAAAAATGTTAACAAGCTAGAAAATGCTGAGAATAATGTGGTTTTCATTATGTAAAGAATGAAATATTATTTATTTAAGAAGGCTGGAAAGAATACACAAATATCCTAATAGTGGCTGTTTCCCTGTGGTAGAATTGTAGACATACTATTTTTTTGTCTGGATTCTTTATATATTTCTAAACTTTTCTGATGTTGTATGTAGAGTACATATTGGGTTTCCCTGAGTGCAGTTGAGCATGTGTTATTTTTATGATTTAAAAACACTATCAGTCATAATCAATAGAAAGGGATTTTAAGAAAAAATACTAGAAAATGAACAAGCATTTTTTTTACTCTACAGGATTTTGATTAATGAAGCACTTTCTCCTGTTGCTTAGATCATCTGGAAATCTGATAATGGTAAATTGTTACTATTTATATTTTTACTATTTCTGATTGGTACATGACAAGTGGACTGGGTGCATTAAAAATACATGATGGGAGCCATGCCTTTGGTTCCCTTGAATTCGTCCTTATAATTGAGCACATCTTTTGAGGGAACCCTTGGGCTGTAACAAGAGACTGTGAAGAATGAGGCTTCTATGACAAGGTGACTCCCATACCTGTCCAATGTGGATCTTTTTCCTTTATATACACAATGTGGATACTTTTCCATCTAGAGGGGACAACAAGGATAGGTCCTGTACAGCTCTGAGGTCTGTTACATGTACCTCTGTGAGTATTCTCGCTTAAGAGAAATATCTAATTCTGCTTTGCTGGAAAGATGGATTTCCTATCCTAGATTCTTGAAAGTGAATGTGATGTCAAGTCTGGCCACTGGAGTGACACCGGGTAAACCATTAACAAGCCTTTAATAAATTAAAAGCCAACATTTCTTTGCAATTAAAAATATAATAGTCTTAATCTCTAACAGTGTTTTAAAATAATTACTGACAAATTTAATCCCTATCTCACTTTATCAATAATCTCAAGAATCAGTAATGTTTCCCTTTTCTTGAGCCTTTATTCTAGGCAAAATTGTTGAATAAGTAATAACAATATTCGATGACATCAATTACAACTTCTCATGAAAGTCTTTCTTGTACCAATACTCTCCTGCTCATTTCATATACTTAAAAAATTACTTTAAGTAAAAAAAAAACAATCATTTATAATCAATTTTTAGTGTTAAACCTTATTTCTGATAGTGACATATTTCCTTCCTTCCTTCTTCTTCTTTTTTTTTTTTTTTTACTTCTCAGTTCGTCCCTCCCTCATTCCCTTTCTTCCTTTAAATCAAATGGATAAACATGTTAGAGAGATATTTGAGTGGGAAAGAGAGCCTCTTGGAATCTGTGAAATCACAGCTAAAATCAGCATTAGATTTTATACATTCCACCAAATAATTTAGTGCTGACAGTTATACCAGTCTTCTTTATATGTACATTTCTTTGGGAGAAATAAAAATACTGACTATTAAATGCCCCCCAATATGGTTTAAGAAAGCCTATATTTTTTTGGTTGTTGTGGCCTAGGAATTATCTTGGAACTGAATATCATTTTATTTTTTTATCCTTTGTCTTCAAGTGGTATAAGTGAGAATCAAAGTTAATAAACAGATTTAAGGTTGTTTGCCTCAGGACACCATTTACAGGACATCTGTTAATTCTTTTATTGTGTTTCTGAGTTGAAGCTCAAAAGAGTTAATAAACATCAATCCATAAAGAAAATAATTTTCTTTTCTTCCTTTAAACTTTGTTGGAAAGCTTAGAGTTTAGAAGCTATAGAGAACCTATAAGAACCTACACAGTTTTTATAAGAACCTATAGAGTTTATTATTTCCAAAAGAGTTTATTAAACCTATAGAGTTTATTATTTGTAGGTGGTAGTCTTCCCTGATCTAAATTTAGATGGTTTGAAACAACAAACATAATGAATGTACTCAATGATTAGAATCCAATTATCTTAGGACCCTAATTATGATCTAGAATGGTGATTAAAATTAACATCCCCACGTAGATAAATCTCAATTAAAGTGATTAAATACATATTTAATCTCAACCTATATTCTTCTGAGAATAAATTCATTACTATATCTGGCTTCAGAAGTATATTGAATGGGGGTTTGTACAAGATTACCTTCAGTCACCATAGGTTTTGAAGTGAAATTATGTTATTTCTCAAAGGGGAGCAAGTCATTGTTTTAGGACTGAACGCCAACATGTCTTTTGATACTAAGGTAGTTTCCTTTTCCTAGCCAAAACATTGTCAGAAAGTTCTTAAAATGAAAAGGAATTGGTTTAAATCTTTACTTATCTAATTGAAATTTCTATCTATCTATCTATCTATCTATCTTTTGCATATATGTTTATATGTGTACAGAAATACAAATATACATATAGAGTAATAAAGTTTCTTATAATAAACTGTATACTTGAAACTTTGAAATAAAGTTGAATGAATCCATGCCTGGCCTCTTTAATATATGGTCAGTTGAGAAAGAAGCAAGTTTTCCCAGCTGCATCAATTTGTCACTTCTGTTGATAGATTAGGTACAATAAATTTCCATGCAGAAGAAATCACTCTGAGACTCACCTCATCCAGAAAATGTTCACAATTCTGTCTATACATATGTTTGTCATGACTTGAAGAAGAGATTTTGAACATTTGTATCTTCTACTGAACGCATTTTTCTATTGGCTTTCTTTAGAACAGAGTTGCAGTGAAATAGTAGGAAGAGGGCTGGAGTAACTAAGAAAGTATTAATGTTCTGGTTTGTCTAAGTCTGAATGGGGTAGGGCAAGACATCTACCTTGAAAATAGCAAAAATTGGAGAAACAGGAGCCTTGCATATCTGGAAACCACATACCTAAGAAAAATCTTTAAGATAATTATGTGTACAATCTGATATGTAAATCAAATATTGGTAACCATCACCTGGTCTTGGCTTTTATTGACTACCAGTTTCCTGAGATAAAGGTAGTGAGCCTGTTTATATATAGAGTAATGATAATGAATACTGAAAAATCTGTGTGAACTAGTAAAATGAACTCAACTTTTGTAAGTGTGTGGAGTGTCAATCTTAGTTGAGGCATACAGGCTAGTACAGTAGACTACGTTTCTAACTGAATGTCCAAGTTACTCTATACCTTTGAGTGCATGACTTTTGAACTAAGAATATAAGGATTAACTAATGTGCATCACTCTTTTCTACCCATTGCCAAGTTATGAAACTCTCCCAGAAATTATGGATTTGACATCAGGCAAGGTGTTAAGTGGAGTTTTGGTCCAAGTCAAGAACCCTGACCATAATTTTTTTTAATTACATTATTTACACTTTAAAGTTACATATATTAAAACATTAACCACACTACCTTAAAAAATCATCCATTAACTGTTTTCATGAACATCTTGATCATGATAGGATGTTCATCATATTAATTTATTTATTTTGGCTGCACCCAGTCTTAGTTGTGGCACCCAGTCTTAGTTTCATTGCAGCATGCATACGGGACCTAGTTCCCCAACCAGGGATTGAACCCGGGCCTCCTGCATTGGGAGTGTGGAGTCTTACCCATTGGACCACAAGGGAAGTCCCTCACCTGGATCTGATCACTAAATTCTGCCTTCAGTAATCAGATTGACTCAAACTGATACTTTCCTCTGGACCTACATTGTGCTTCTTTATTTACAGGGGAAGGTGTTGGATTAAATCATAAAATTGTTTGTCACTTTATTGAGAGGCAGCTGGGTACAGCGGATAGAACAGGCTTCATAGACTATGTTTAAAATTTAAGTTCTTCCCTTTTCTTCTATGTGACTCTGGGCAGAGTTACTTGACTTCTCTGATCCACAATTTTTTGTTCTAAGTAAAATACCATATCTACCTTGTTGAGTTCTTTGCAATTTGGAGAATATTTGTCATGCTGCCAGTCTTCAATAGATATTTTCTATTTTTGATTTTGTATAACGTGCTACAGCCAGAAAGGACTTAAAAACTCTTTAGATCAATTCAGTGAAACCAAGGGATATGTGTATGATTATCTCATTCTTATAGATACAGAACTGGACTCTCAGAGAAGTGAGAGATTTTCTTGAGTTCACAGTTAATTCAAACAGAAGTCAGAACTGAACCTGTATCTTTCAGTGTTTAAATCTTTCAACAAATATGCTGTATTTTCTTAAGGTTCCTCCCAATCTTAAGGTCCATGATTTCTGGAAGCAGATTGCAAAGACTTCTGTCCCAAAATAGATTTATGGGAGATGAAAAGACTGTTTAATACTGGTTACTATGTTCTTCTTGCATTTACAGTGCAATTTTACAATGCACTATCTCTGAGTTGCATTTATCTATGGCATTATTTCTATATCCAAGTACAATATTGTGTGTACCGATTTTAAAAAAAATTCCATGGATTTATGTGTATGTATGTTTGTGTGTATATGTATAAAAATGCCAAATAATAATGTTATTATTATTGCATCATTGTCATTTTATGATGCAGTTAATTTAAACCTTTAGTCAGCATAGTATTTGGTGCACACCAAAAGAGAAACACCGTTTTGGTAACTTACTCAATAAGTTTTGAATATTAAATTTATCTAGAAAATTTATACAAATATCCTTAAACATAGTACTCTCATGGAAATCAGAATTTTTTCAGGTCAATCACAATATCCAATTTTGGCTTCAAGTTTATATATACTTATGTGTATATGTGTATATATATATATATATATATATATATATATATATTTTAATATGGGCGATTGGTAATAGTCAATTGTCCTTCTAAACATTTGTAAATAGGATTCCAGAGCCACCTAAGCCACTTTTCCTCAAAAGGAACAAAACCTTAATAAAACAACTCTCAAATAGTTATAAAATAACTAAATTTCCTATATGGAATCCATATAAGTTATTTTAGCAGCTAACATGATATATATCCATTATTATAAACAGCCTAGCCCTTAGGTGAAAACTCCTTTCTTAGACAACAAAATGGAATTTTAGGGGGTTAATTTTATTTATTTATTTATTTATTTATTATTTGAAGTATAGTTGATTTACAATGTTTCAGGTGTACAGCAAAGTGAAAAAAAGAAATTTTGAAGTGATAATAATGTGAATCATATTGAAATGTTTACATTTCAGATGTATTAATTTTTATTTTGAATTTATTATTTCCATTCTCAAGTTCTTAAATGTTTTTGTACTCGTCTTACTGAATAATTTTGACTGATAGTTTTCTTTATATACTGTAGATAGTGTCATAGTTCTCACATTTCTACATACACAGGTCTGAAAATCTGGCAAATATGTAATCTTTGAACCTTGTCTGAATGATTCATGGAATCTAAAGATTCAATTCTACTTGTGGTAGGCTGAATAATAGTACTCCAGGGGCTTCCCTGGTGGCGCAGTGGTTAAGAATCCGCCTGCAAATGCAGGGGACACGGGTTCGAGCCCTGGTCCAGGAAGATCCCACATGCCGCAGAGCAACTAAGCCCGTGTGGCACAGCTACTGAGCCTGCGTGCCACAACTACAGAAGCCCATGCCCCTAGAGCCCGTGCTCTGCAACAAGAGAAGCCACCACAATGAGAAGCCTGAGCATTGCGAAAGAGTAGCCCCTCCTCTCTGCAACTAGAGAAAGCCCACACTCAGCAGCGAAGACCCAACGCAGCCAAAAATAAATAAAAAAAAAAAAAAAAAAAAAAATAGAACTCCAAAGATATCTACATCCTAGTTTCCTGAACCTGTGCTATCTTAGATGCCAAAAGGGATTTTGCCATTTTAAGTTAAGAATTTTGAGATATGGTGATTTTCCTGGATAATCCGAGTGTGTCCAATAGAGTCACAAGTGTCCTTAATAGAAGGAGGCAGAGGGAAATTTGAATAATTAAGAAGATGAGACGATGATGGAAACAGAGGATGCCTTTTATGATGAAGGAACAGGCCATGAGTCAAGAAATGCAGGAAACCCCTAGAAGCCTGGATAAAACAAAAACAAAAACAAGACAACAGGTCCTTCTCCGAAACCTTCAGAAGGAGCACAGCCCTGCCAACCCTTTGATCTCAGATTCAGACCTCCAGAACTATGAGAATATATTTGTACTGTTTTGAGCCAATACATTTATTGTAACTTGTAACAGTGGCAAATATGAAACTAATACACCACTATGGTAAACAGCTGAAAGTATACATTTTTATTCCTTACCCCTTAAATAAAATATTAATTGAACAGATGATAAGTCTGGAATTTGACAATATTCAAAGAAGGAAACTAGGGGATTTTAACATTTTAATAGTTGTGAAGGCTCTGATTTATTGGAATATGTTAAAGAGAAAGGTGGAGGAGATAGAGTGAGAACATCCTACTGAATTAGAGGTTCCTTAGAATGGAACTGTCTTAACAAATAAGGTGATCATTGCCTCCCTTTGCAAAAGTTATCAACCTCTACAGCTGTTATTGATAAATGATATTGGTAACGACACTGGATCATTTTTTCATGTCCTTCCTAATCTTAACATGCTCTTCGTCTTAGACCTTTTCACTCATTCATGAACACTGCCTAATGCACCAGAACATTGCCTTAAGTGGCTATCTGGCTCTCCATATAAGCATTAAAATAAAAGAGTCATCGGGAAGGAAAAAAAAGAGTATAGTAGAAAGAAAGGCTTTTTGTAAATTGCTTTCCAAGAGCTAGGCATCATTCCAGGAAAATGAAGGGAACATTTAAATGGACTTTAACCTCCCTTTGGTGGTATTTAAAGTTCTTCCTTGAGACACTATAAAAGCCAGTGGTGAATATTTTGCCAGAAATTTTCCATTAAAATTGTAATGACAATACTTTGAGGTTAGCCAAAGAGATTATATTATGTAGAGAGTGATCTTAAAATTTGCATTTTAAGTTAATTACTATTAACTGAACAAGGATGTCAAATATTTTTCCTTCTGGGAATCATCCAACTATATATATTTTTCCATATACTTGTGCCAAAATATCAAGAATTCCCATTGAGGAAAAAAATAAGTAGTTCTTTTAAGAGGAAAACCTATGTTTTCAATATTATGATTCTGTGGAAAAATAAATATTGCCGACAGGTTAAA
Source organism: Lipotes vexillifer (assembly GCF_000442215.2). NCBI lineage: Eukaryota > Metazoa > Chordata > Mammalia > Artiodactyla > Lipotidae > Lipotes > Lipotes vexillifer. The sequence goes on from NW_006777145.1 coordinate 528,913, forward strand.
AGTGATAGAAATTTGGACATGAGACCCTAAACATTCCATATATCTTGCCCATCATGAGCATTTAAAATTCAACAGCATGAAACATGAAAGAAGTGTTCAGAGAAATATAGAGATATAAAATATATGATTATATCATACTCACTGACTCTTCCAAGCAGAACCAAATTATGTGTAGGTTACACTGTATTCTGTGATCACTATATTCATCTCATTCTTTCTCTAGTAACTTAATTTACATGAAATCAGGTTTAGAGAAAAAGAAAGCTTGCATATTTCCTATATGCCAGGCACATGTGTGTAGTATATATCTCTTCTACACCATTTGAGTTAACCCCATTTCATAAACTACAGGAGAACAGAAGTCCTGGATCGTACCTTACTTAGGATTTTGCAGGTAGCACATGACAGAGGTAAGATAGGGACCTAAGTCTTTTGATGCAAAGACTATGCACTTTCCTCAAAAGGGGGTATTCTGAAAAATGCATGTCAAATGGGAAAAGGGAATGTTCAATTGAAATTTTTCTTGATGGAGTTGATGTAGAAGAGATGGTATTTCAGGGTTTGTTGAATTACCGTATGTCTTTGTTCTTTGTATATATAGCATGCATATAACAACTGGTATCTATCTTCGTCTGTCAGTGGAGAGATTCATACACCAAAACTTCTTTCTCACAATCTCCTGGAATGGTTTCGCCAAGAAGTAATTAAAATAGATCTGTTGATCCAATGAAGATGGATCTATAACCATACCGACAGTCTGATATTTATAGAAACAGAACTGATAAGTAAATTAAACATAGATTATTTTTTCTACTTGCTGTCTGATCTTATCTGGGAGAAAAATCATGTAATTGTCATTTCACAATGGCCAGAAATACTTTTGTTGACCTGTAGAGACAGTATAGTGTACTAAACATATAGAAATAATGTTATCAATAGAAAACACTTTAAAGGTACTATGTGCCAGATAAAGTTCTAATTTTTTAATGCATGCCAACACAATTCTTACAATTACCTTATGAAATAGGTACTATTGTGGTCTCCGTTGTACAGACTGAGGAAATGAAGCTCACAGAGGTAAAGTAACTTGTACAAAGTCGCTCAGATAGTAAAAGGCACAATTAGGATTCACATCCAGGTGTCCTGGCTCCAGAGACCATATGCTTAAACATTTAATTTCTAATAGGGGTTTAATAGATGTCTTAAGATTTCAAAAAAAAAAAATGAAGGGGAAAGAAGTGAAGGAATAGAAAAACAAAACTTCCTAGACTAAATTATGATGTGAATCATCAGCACAAGAGTCAGCCGAGGACTGAGCAGGATGAATGGAAAATGACCACTCAGGCATATCTCTCACAAGATTTCAGAACATAAAAGGTATTTTAAAAGATTCCAGAAATTTAAAGAGACAAGAAAACTAGCTGGTGACTTACAAATAAATGAGAATTAAAATGGCATCTGATTTGTCATCAGCAAAACTGAGTATGACAGTGGTGAAAAAGTTATTCTAAGTTCTAAAGGAAAAGCCTATTCTCTGCCAAAATATCAAGGGCAAGTGCAGGACAGACACGCATTTGGATATACAGGGACTCATAAAGTTTGCCACTCACATCCTAAAGTCATTTTCTAGAATACACTCCAGCAAATTTAAGACAAAATACAGGAAAGAGGAAGACATGGTATTCAAAATACATCATTTTAAACTTGAGTAAAATTTGAAAACTCAGCTGTTAAATGTGCAGTTGGCTTAGAAAATGAATGAACTAAAGTAGAGCACGAAGTCAAAAAGTTTTAAGAAGAAAGACATTAAAGAAAAAAATTGATTCATGTAACAAATAAAATGATGTAGAAGTTAGATGACCTTGGTGCAGTTTTTCTCAATCTTGGCACAATTGACATTTTGGATAAGATAATTCTTTGATGGGAGAAACCTGTTTTACGAATTGTAAGATGTTTAACAGCAACTGGAAAAACGATGAAATGTAATGATTCTGTGTTGTGTAGCATGTGTTCAATAAATATTTGTTAATTAAAGTAAATTTCCAGAGATAAAAAAGAATAAATGTCAAAAACATTTATGGAAACAGTAATGAATAAAATATAGGCATCATCAAAAACCAGGAAATAATATCTTAAGTTGATAGGGTATAAAACAAAATTTAAGTAAATATGCAAATCTATACAGATAATGAATAGGGAAGCTGAAAACAAAATTTGGCATAATTTGAGAAGAATGGGGAATATGAAAAGCACAACAGAAGGTAAATGAATCATAAAAATTGTAGTTTATATTAGCAAGACAATATTATAAGAAGTTGAAAATCAAAAACAGATATATGAACACTTCATGCACGGTTTTGAGGAAAATTTCCAGGATGATTAAAGAAAACAAAAAATAATTTAAAAATACAAATAAACAAAACAAAATATAATAATGAGACAAGAGTCAACAGGTGGGAGAGTGAATTCATTTGTGTCTTTAACTCTCTGTATAATTTATACACTTTAATTGACTGTTTTTGAAACAAAAATTACACGTTTAAGGGAAGAACTTTGGGAGAATGATCTTGCCATGTAATGGGCTAATTGTTTCATATGAAACCTAATATCCTCTTTAGGATCACTGAATGGAGAAAAAGAAATTACTAGAAGAGTAGAGAGGAGATATTCTTATAGAAAATTCCAGACCAAGCAATGGACTACTAAAATTTACATTTTAGAAATAGCACTTTTATAGCTGAATGAATGATGAGTCAAAGAGGTAATAGAGATAAGAATTCAATTAGATTATTTACAGTTAGGAGATGAGAAGTACTGATAGCTTGAACCCAGAGGCAGCTTGGATTTGGAGAGAGGATTACCAGACTGACTAGAAATTTGGGAAACAGGATGGGCAGGAGTTGGGGACAAATTATCATTATGAGATGAAGGAAGAGAGAACATCTAGGATGCCTTTATGGTGTTCCACTGGAAGAATGGTAGAATGGTGGTGTCACTCACTACAACAAGTAACCTAGGAGAAGAAAGAGTTTTATTTAGGAGAAAGAGAAAATGAACTTAATTTTGGAAAGTGTTGACTATGAGAGTTTGTTTTTCATTCATGAAGATGGTGGAAATACAGACTGAAGACTCAGAGGAGTCAATTGGAGACAGAGATTTGTTGAAAATCTTCAGTCTAGTGCTAGTGTCTTCAAGACAATATTATCAGTGTGGGAACTGGTATTCTAGTCAGGTCTCTAGCACTCAGCTGTGTTAGCTTGGAGAAATTGTCCTTCCCACCCCAATAAGATGGAACAAAAGAAGGGTAAGATGATGTTAAAGGTACCTTGAGACATGGGGAATTTGTCAAACCTACTTGTTGTAATTAGTCTAATATTGATGGTTAGGTTTGTAATATCAAGGTTGTTTTACTAGATACATAAAGACTGAGTTGTAGTTTATGTTTCAAAGCAATGTGAATTCTAATCAGCTTCCTGCTGTAGTTGATGTTTTCCAAGAAGCTGGGAAGAAAGTGAATACTGTACTGAGGTGAGGATTTTCACCGCTGCAAGTCTCTGACATGATGTCACCTATTTTTTGTGTTATTATTGTGCTCATGGGTTATACCTCATGTAGTGATGCCAAATATGTTCCTGATTTTAAGCACAACATTTCACTCATTTATTTTTAACCCCTTATAATAATCATAGCTTTGTTCATCAAAAATATATCTTTAGGGAAGCTGATTGGTTGGGAAAGGGATGTACTCTGGTATTCTGGGGGCTCTTTCAAAGATAATGCACATGTTTTGGAATAGAGAAATGAAACTTTGACCTGAGTGAATGTTTGTGGTTCAGATTGATGAGATATTGTTCAGTTTATATTTCCTGATTTTTATCCTGATTGTCCAAAACACAGTTTATTTTCCTCCTTATTCTTTCTCTGTGCCTCTCTGTTCTAGAAGGGAAACATGTCTTCTCTAAGCATTTGGGAATTAGCTCGATGTGAAACTCCTTTATCAATCCTACGCACATTTCCCTGGGAAAAATGCCAAAATTAACCACTTATGCTAGATAGGAAAACCTCAGCAATCTTTCCAAATTTAAGCACTATGATTTTTCCAACAAAGATATTTGAAACCCAAGATATATGGGGTTTGCATATTTTGGTTTACAGTACTCAAACTGAAATTTGATTCACCTTGTTTTTCATTAAGTACCAAGAAAAGAATAAAGCAGGCTTTTCCTAGAATTCAGCATAATCTGCTTCCAACTGTATTCTGTGAATCTAAAAGCATTTCAAATGATTAAAAAATAACCTTGGATCTGTAATTCAGCCACAGTGTTCATGACCACAGCACAGCTGACTGAAATCACATGTGTTATCTTGTAGATAAATGATCCTCTATGGTGAGTAGGGAGGTGAGTAGATTTAGAAAGCTGAAGATTAAAAATGAGCAAATTCCAGGTTCTGTTTTAAAGCCTACATTTTTGAAAAATGCCTTCTACTTAATGCTTATTGGCTTATACAGAGAATGGCATGAGTTAATCTAGTTTAAGGATTTATTCTTTGAACTGATAGTCTTATTTTTTAGTAACACAGCTTAATACTGTAGTCCATGTTAGAATCCACATTATTAGTACTATGGGTTAATTGGAAATTAAATATTGCTTTTATCACTCATTGTTAATATCAAGTTTGAAGATGTCACATAACTTAAAAACTGATCACCTTGGGAGAAAGATGGGATTAGTTTGTGATCTCGCCCACAAATTACATGTGATTTAATCATCTTATGTGCACTAGGGAAGCTATTTTAATGAAACCTTGGCAATCCAAAAGAGAAAAGAGCTAATAGACTATTCAGCCTTGTGTTAGATAAACATCAGAATAAGCCCCAGAACCTTGAGTATTTTTATGGGCAACAAAAATGTTCAGTTATTAATCTGAATTCACTTATACTTCACGGTTATGAAGTATTTTTAAAAAACAGTTTAGCAAGAGTAACCATCTCTTGAACACAATAGAGTGCACTATTAAAAGATGTACACATACAGTAAAACTTGGATTTGTTGCTTTAAATATATCTTAAAGATAAATAGCATTTGAAAATTATTTTTCTTAAGGGCATATTTCCTTTTGCTTTTAATTAAAAATTTATCTGGATATAGTTACAAATATAAATGTCCTGTTTGCATTGCAGTTAATGGCGTACTTATTTGAATAGCCCAGAACCTCCTTACAAAAACAGATATAACCACTAAGATAATATATCAGGGATATCACAGACAACATCTACAATAAAATTATATGAAAAACTATTCCCATTAGTGTGGGGAAAAAACAAAAACAGCAATAAGAATGGTATGGTTTCAACAACTCTACAAGAGAAAGCAGAAATAGCAAATAAATCATCTTCAAATGACTCTGAGAGCTGAAGAATCCAGAAATTGCCACATTTGCTGTAGAAAGCTTGATGGGCAAATCTTGAACAGCCCGACTAGGAGGGTGCCAACAGAGGCTTAACTAGGTAAGGAAGTTAATGGTTACTAAGGAGATTTCAGACAATGTTGCGGTAGTCCAATCACTATGAATTCTTGCAGTTAATGAAATAGAACTCACTTTAGAATAAAACACCAGACTTCGGTAAAATTGCTGTGAGTGAAATACACACTGAACAGAAAAATGGACTTTTAAGTGCAAAGGATGGAAATAGTTCATATAAAACTCAGCAAAAGAAACAGAACCAGCACATATCAGAAAATACAAGGCCATGTTTTCAAAATCTTACATGATAACAACAGAGAATATTTCTGTAGAGTCATGTAATTTGATATTTTAGCCTACCCCCTTGTTCTAAGAACACGGACAAACCTAGTTCACTTACAGACCATCAACTGAAATATATTACAATAGAACCCTATGTTAAATTTCCATATGAAAAAAGTAAAATGAGTAAAATAAAATACCTATTGACATTTAATTCATTTTAGAAAAACATGCACAAAAGAGATAAAATCTATAAGCTAGTACTTTAAATCAGCCAAAAAGGAATTAAGGAAGCAATAGAAATTAGAATTATAAAAACTTAGTAGTAATTCATTCAACAAATGAGAATATGAATAAAGAACTAACAGTATTCATAAAATAATTAGAAATTTAAAAAAGTAATTTTAGAAGTAAAGTTTAAACAAGAAAGAAAACCATAGATAAAGTCTTAAGGGACACAGGTAATGAAAAGACAAAAACAAAAGAAAGAAGTAAAGAAAGAATAAAGAAAGAGAAAAAAAGAGTTTGAGAGAATCATATAAAGATAGATAACAATGATGCAACATATGTATAATGGTAGTAACTGCAGAAGATGAATAATAAAACAGTAGATGGAACAGATAATAGAAAATAGAATTCAGGTAAGCTTTCTTAGAATAAAAAAGACCTGGAACTACATATTGAAAGAACATACTATATCCTTTTGAAAACTGACCCAGGAAGATTAATTTTTAGCATAATTATGGACTTCAGAGAAATGAAATCTTTCAGGCATCATTCCAAGAAGGTGGAGTCATTTATAAGAAAAGGAATATCAGATTGTCATCAAAATTGATGAAAGTTATATTTTCTGTCAGAGGACAATGTAGTAATATATGTAAGATTATGTAGAAAAACAACGTAAGCCAGCAATTGCATATCTAGCCAAACTGATATTAAAATGTAATGACATTTTACATAACACAGACATACTATTTATTAACATGCATAATGTCAATGAATATTTCATGAGCCCTTCATAAGAAATACACTAAAGAAGAATTTTAAGGAAAAAAAAAGGCTTAAAAAGACACATAATTATGTACAGTAAGCATTAAATATAATGTTATCAATAAAACTAAAATCAGTTTAGGAGGAAGGGAAGAGAAAAGGGAAGGAAAGCAGAATGAGTTTACTGATTGCCTTATGGATATAAACTGGAATTTAAAGTGTGTCTCCTCAACTGAAGTGCAAGGAGAGAGAAGAGAGGAAAAAGAAAAGGTTCTACCTAACAAACTTGCTTATGGTAGAAAACAGACATTATCCAAAAAGAAAAAGAAAAGATTAATTAAGAGTATTATGTAAAGAGAGCAGTATAAATGCAACTATTACCAAAAAATATAGACTTGTCTAAATATTAAAGATAACACAGAGAGAAAAAGAGTGAGAGCAAGGATGAAAAAGGAAAGACAGAGAGAGAGAGAAGAGAGACAGAGAGAGACAGAGTCAGAGACAGAGAGAGAAACCCCATAGTAAAAAAACATTTAAAGGTAAATATAATATGAAAAATATCACAGAACTAGGAAGACCAAATCAGCTAATCAAGGTTCAGTCAGAAGACTAAAGCCACTCTTCTGTGTTCAGGTATAACTATTTTCATGTAGAAAAAGGGGCTTAAATATCTGTTGTAAGAGCCTGAGGGACAGAGATCAGAGAAGCTACTACTGAAATTCAGAGGGTCTCCTGCAAGTCAGAGGAGTCAACACTCAAGTCTCAACCTAAGGTACCGAGGTGGATAATTCTCAAACTGGAAACTGCTGCAATTCTCGAGAATATGAGAATTCCCCACCGAATATTTCAACCTGTAGTGAAGAACTAGATAACTCTCAAGAGTTGTCAGAATTTCTTATGTGTCCATATGTACGGCTACAACTTTCCTCAAGAGAAGGATGTCTTTCTTTCATACTGATCTTTTAAATTTATGCATGTTCCTCATATTGGCAATCTTTTACCCAGAGCCATACACAGAAGGGGATTCTGAGAAATGCATTGCAAAGGAGGGGGATAAAGATGATGCTGATTTGACAGCATATAATCCATCACAGTAAGTGAAGAAAGCCATACAGTATGCTGTATACAAGAAATGTATCTAAAATAAGGAGGTTCTTAAATGTCTAAAATAAAATCGTGGACAAAGGTACACAAGTCAATTTGCAAATTAAAAAGATAAAAGAAACAGGTGTCATAATTTTGATATCTGACAAAGTTGAATTTGAGGCCAAGAAACATAAAAAGAGACAAACAACACTTTATAATGTTAAAGTCTGTATTTAATAATAAAGATACTAGTTATTAATATGCATGCATCTAGTAACAGCAACAACTCACATAAAAATAAACTGTAGGACATAAAAACAGACAAAATACAAAAATAATATAAATAGCATTCTCTCACCATAGATATTAAAAACATTAAAAAGGCACCACATGGATATATCTTAATATATAAAATTTGCTAATAATTTAAGCAAATGTAATATTTTATTGTGTTTTAATTGTATATATTTTATACATAAAGTTATAAGTAAATATATTCTTTTAAATTTCTAACTCTGTGAACTGTTTGTTTATGCCTTTTGTGCATTTTATCTGTTGGTTTCTTTGCCTTTTTGTAAAAGGTTTATAGGAGATTTTTGATATTGCATATTGATACACTTTGCTGTGGTCCAAATGTGCTACAAGACTGTATCATGGAATTAGATCAGTTGCATAGGTCCAAGTGCATCTACTAGAGCCACAGATGAATATACTTAACCCCTTCTTATAATTGAGTTCTGACTGCTTTGTAAGAGGGCGACTCCATTTCTACGGCTTCTGGTTGGAATTAATTTTGCAATCTAATGCATTATACATCCTTTCTAGGAGTCTTTCATTTATCACCATCACTTAATATTTACAACCAAAGTTGCAGCTAATTCCATTCACCCCTTAATTTAATTTAGCCTATGTTTTTACTGCTTCACTGGATTCTTTATTGTTTTCGGATTTTTCTATCTGGCTCTGGACTTTAATTTTATAGGCATTTTATTGACATTGTTTACTGTATTTCAAAATAATTCCCATACTAGTAAAGACATATTTCTAAACGTATGTACTTCAGGTCTCAGAAATATCCTATTATGTGAATCTCATTCTTCATTGATAGTGGAAAAATGTGTTTATGGGATGGATGAGTTTGGTTATGACAACATTTCTATTTCTCTCCCTTCGGTAAGGAAAATGAGTGAAAAAATAAACTGTGAGTCTCAGTAAAAATGTTCAATTATCATGTTGACAGGCAGATCCAGGCCTCTCTTTATATACCTGTTTTAAAGAAGTAGAAAATATCACTTCATTGTTAATCAACTATACTCCAATATAAAATAAAAATTAAAAAAAATAAAGAAATAGAAAATACATTGGTTCATACTATCCTTCTTTTCTCTCTCTATTCTCTGTCCCCAGGAAGCCAAGTCTTGTCAGGGTTGCACTATACCAGGAATGGATCTCTTGGTTGACAACTTATCTAACAGATTCAGACTCACTCTGGAAATACTGATACATTTTGATTCTAGGTTACTTGGACACTATACCCTTTTGATACAGTTATAATTTTTCAGTCAGCTTGTCTACCCTAGTTAAACATGATTCAGGTAGTATATTATTTCTGTCTTCTCCATTCAACCTCACTAATTTATTCCTAAACTTTCTTTCCATAAGTATTCTATATTTGGCCTAGATATTATGCTTTGATTATCTTATGCTAAATTTTCTGTCTTAGGATATAAGAAGAAAAATCAGCTTTCAAATTTCAAAGGAAAGGGGGATCTTGAAGGATGAGGAAGGTTTAGACAAGTGAGGAGAGGGGAGAAAATATTCGGAGAGCATAAAATAGTTTTAAATGAGATATGGGTGAATGCATATATAATATTACATATATATAATGCATATATAATATTACATTACATTAATGTAATATCCTATTTACTGCCTTTTACCTTCTATTATTACTTGTGGTATAACAATTTAAACTTTTAATGCATACACATTATAATTGTATCGAACACTTGTTTTACCATAAGTAGTTTTGGGTGAGAATTTCACTGATTCATGATTCGTGATTCTTTTTTCTCTTTACCCTTATCTAAAGTTGTAAAGATTAGGTTAAGAACATAGACCCTAGAAACAGATTATCTGAGTTTGGATTATGTCTCTGCTTTCTTGCACTATAGTTTTGGTGAAGTTACTTAAACATTTTTTGCTTCATTTGTCTCATCTATGAAAAGGCAATATTAATACCACACCTACCTCCTGCTGGTGTTAAATGAGCTTGTATATGTTAATGGCTTACAATAGTGCCTGTTATCATAGGGAGAGGTATGAAACCAAAAACATAGGAGTCAGATGGCAGACATAGTTTAGGACCATTTCAAATGATTTTTAATGATTAGTTTTTTGTTACTAATTATTACATTTCCATTTCTAGTCCTGCCTCCTACATATGAAGTTGCCTATGTCTTAAAGTAGCAAGAAATTCTAAACTATAAACTAGGAGATGATATTTGCAAATCAAAAGTCTTATCATCTTTTCTTTCTACAGTTCAAAGGAACTGCTGTAGGTTGTGCTCTGAGAGTCTATAGAGCCTCCCTGCAAAACAAACCGTAAAGCAGATAATCAATACACTAATAATTAAACTACCCCATGAAATTTAAGAAAATTTCAGAGGGTTTTAGACTGGTTTAGCAAGGAAGAGATAAAGACAAGAAATCTTATATTTTAATTAGTGAGTCAAGAAATGATGGGTCAAAATACCCTATTTTCACTCTGCTTGATTCATTATATAAAAGTCTTCAAATATTTAAGTACAGTATTTAGAATAAGATATCATGCACTTATTCCAGCAATTTTAATATTATATTTATCTTTGTTGAAAGTTATATTTGTGTTTAACAACATTTATAGAGGTTAAAAAGACTTTTCACATCTTTGAAGACTTATGCTATGTAATCAAGTTAAGAACATTAGGCAGGAATTTAAGTGCCAAAGAGATCTACTATAACTGTTTTCTACTATAGAAAACAGTTCTGTTATCTATAGTACTGTGCTCCCAGTCTTATTTTAAGTACTGAAGATAAAACTGATAAAAATGTATGAACAGACCCATAGATCAATGAAATGGAATAGAAAGCCCCAAAATAGCTCCACATAAATATGGCCAATTGATTTTTGACAAAGGTGCAAAAAATTATTGAATAGAGAAAGAATAGCCTTTTTAAAAAATGGTGTTGAAACAATTGGTCACTCATTTGCAGAAGAAGAAAGAAAGAAAGAAAGAAAGAAAGAAAGAAAGAAAGAAAGAAAAAGAGAGAGAAAGAAAAGAAAGAAAGAAAGAGAGAGAGAGAAAGAAAGAAAGAAAGAAAAAGAAAGAGAAAGAAAAGAAAGAAAGAAAGAAAGAAAGAAAGAAAGAAAGAAAGAAAGAAAAGACAGAAACTCAACCTATACCTCTCTCTTCATATCTATGGACTACAAACAATAAGTGCTGGAGAGGGTGTGAGGAAAAGGGAACCCTCCTACACTGTTGCTGGGAATGTGAATTGGTGCAGCCACCATGGAAAACAGTATGAAGATTCCTTAAAGACTAAAAATAGAGCTACCATATGATCCAGCCGTCCCACTCCCGGGCATATATCCTGAAAAGATGAAAACTCTAATTTGAAAAGATACATGCACCTCAATGTTCATAGCAGCACTACTTATAGCCAAGAAACTAACACGATATAGTAAATCATATATATATATATTTTTTTTGATTATTTTCCATTATAGGTTATTACAAGATATTGAATACAGTTCCCCATGCTATACAATATACCTTTGTTGCTTATCTATTTTATGTATAGTAGTGTGTGTGTCTGTTAATCCCATACTCCTTATTTATTCCTCCCCTGCTCCTTTTCCCATTTGGTAACCATAAGTTTGTTTTCTATGTCTGTGAGTCTGTTTCTGTTGTACATATAGATTCATTTGTATTCTTTTTTAGATTCCACATATAAGTAATATCATGTAATATTTGTCTTTATCTGACTTACTCAGTATGATGTTCTCTAGGTCTATCCATGTTGCTGCAGATGATGGGAATATTTCATTCTTTTTTATGGCTGAGTAATATACACATATATATCACATCTTCTTAAACCAGTCATCTGTTGATGGGCACTTGGGTTTTTTCCATGTCTTGGCACTATATATAGTGCTTCTAGAGAGTTAAAAAAGATGAATCATGGATCTAAATGAAAAATGTGAAAATATAAGAATTTTAGAAGCAAACATATGAGAAAATCTTTTTGACCTTGGGCTAGGCAGAGTTCATAGATATTACGCCAAAAGCATGATTCATCAAGAAAATTGATATTTACACATCATCAAAATTTATAACATGATCTACAAAAGATTTCATTAGGAAAATGAAAGGACAGCTACAAACTAGGAAAAGACACTTGCAAATTTCATACCCAACAAAGACTTGTATCTAGAACATATAAAGAACTCTCAAATTTCAGCAATAAGAGAACTAATGACCCAATAAAATTGCAGGAAATATTTGAATTGACTCTTCACCAAAGAAGATGTATTGATGGTAAGTTAGTATATGGAAAAATTTTCAACATCAAATTAAAGTGCAAATTAAAACATTAAGATACCTTTACACAACTACTAGAATGGCTAAATGAGAAAACAAACAAATACTCAAACAATACTGATTGCTACCTAGGATGTGGCACAACTCAAATTCTTAGCCATTCTAGAAGACAATTTGGACATTTCTAATAAAGTTAAACATACATTTACTCTAAGGCCAGCTTACAGTATTTACCCCATAGAAAAGGAAACATATTTACTTTCAGAAACCTGTGTACAAGTGTTTATAGCAGCTTGATTCCTAATTCCTCTAACACTGGAAAGAGTCCATATGTCCTTTTTCCCCCAGCTTGATTGAGATATCATTGACATATAACATTGTGTAACTTTTAGGTGTGCCATTTGATATACTTGTATACTGCAATATGATTACCACAATAGTGTTATCTGTGTCACATCACATAATTGCCATTTCTTTTTTGTAGTAAGAACATTTAAAATCTACTCTCTTAGCAACTTTCAAGTATATAATACAGTATTATTAACTGTAATCACTATGCTATGTATTAGATACCTAGAGCTTATTCAACTTAAAGGTGGAGCTTATACTCTTTGAGTATTGTGTCTTTCAAACCACAAATGGATACACAAATTGTGGTAATCTATACAACAGAATATTATTCCATGATAAAAAGGAACAGATGCTTGATGCATACAACATGGCCTAATTTCAGAGGCATTTTGCCAAGGAAAAGAAGCCAGTATCAAAAGGTTATGTACTCTATAACTCCATTTATATGACATTCTCTCAAAAGCAAATTTATGGGGATAGAAGACAGATCCATGGTTGTCAGGGATTAGAGGTGGGGTTTAGCTTCATGGGAAAGGGACAGCATAAGGGAATTTGGGGGAGTTAGGGACTGTTTTGTATTCCAATTATGACAGAAGATATGCAAATCTATATAGGTGTTAGAATAACTAGAATGGTATACTGAAAAATTAAGTTAATTTTATTATATGCTAGTATAAGATTATATTTAAATATATGTATATATATACTACTGCAACCTGTAGAACAAATTTGCTAAAATGGTTGGAGAAATCCTTGGGGAGATTTTTAAGACTGTAGAACACAGCTATCTCCTAAGGTAAAAGGCCTCTTGTTAGAGCTGTTACCTGGGTCTCTCTGTCTGAGTGAGTGTGTGTGTGTGTGTGTGTGGTGTGTGTTGGGAGTATGTTGCTGCAATCAGTAAAAATATATGACTTCAAACTTGAGGGACCTCAGAATTGTGTTACTTCTTGATAGCTTCTAGTGCAAGAGAGCCCCAAGAGTCTTCATTATGACCCTTAATATTAACTGAGATCCATCCATCTTTGGAGCTACACATATGGATCTAAGAGTGAGAGGTCTTAGAATCTTAAATCCTCCTTTGTCCTGAGGAGAATCTCAGGAAAAAATGAGGCTACATGTTCTGTTAGAACAATTGCTATCTCCCAGTCTTAATTCAATCTGTCCTCTCCATCTATTTCTGCTTCTCAGAATCCTTTCCACTCATCTCAAATTCCAGTCTCCAGGAATACATCCATGATCAACACATTCCTCACACTGTTATATATAATTTTTATTTCTTGCCTACTTTTAGTATTTGGATGTAGTCCTTCAGTGACCAGACCTGTTTGCTTTCTCTGCTAGATTGCAGTTTCCTTGAGATTATTATGAACTGTTTACATATGAATTTCGCATTGCATGAAGTTGATAGAGCCTTCATTTATTTACTAATCTTTTTTGTTTCATGCTAATGCACTAGGAACTGGAGTTACAATGAAGAATATTGCAAAGCATATATGAAAAATTTCAAAAAGGGCTTATTTATTAATCTGTGGACTTCTTTGTATTTGAGCACAGTCAATACCACCACTCTACTCCTTAGACATGTCTATAAGTGCATCAAAGACTGCCAGGGAGGGGAGATCAAGATGGCAGAGAATAAGGATGTTGAGCTCACCTCCGCCCACAAAAACATCAAAAATACCTCTACAGGGCTTCCCTGGTGGCGCAGTGGTTCAGAGTCTGCCTGCCGATGCAGGGGACATGGGTTTGTGCCCCGGTCCGGGAAGATCCCACATGCCGCAGAGCAACTAGGCCCGTGAGCCATGGCTGCTGAGCCTGTGCTCCACAACGGGAGAGGCCACAACAGTGAGAGGCCTGCGTACCGCCAAAAAAAAAAAAAACCTCTACACATGGAGAAACTCTCTCCGAAAACAAACTGGAGACTGACAGACTGTTTTACAATCAAGGCTGTAAAGAAAGATCCACATGGGGTTGGGTAGGAAGGGAGGAGAAGTGATCAGGTCTGCACCTGTGCCCCTAGCAGGGGACACAGAAGAGGGGGGGATGTCCATGGGGAGAGAGGGGATTGAGCTATATATTGGGCACCCCAGACCTGGGGTTCAACATTTGAATAGGAGTCCCCTTAGCTAGATTGTAATCCAGTGAGACTTACCAGAGGGCTGTATGAAACCTAGACTGAACTCATGAAGAGCATGTATACATGCTTGCTTACTCCTGGCAACAAGGCGAATAAAGCATATTGAAAACTCCTTGGCACTCTGACCAGTTCTCCGCCAATGCCCCAGTGTGCTCCCCAACTGGCACTGGAATCCTGCTGCCATTCAGCTCCCCACTAGGGTGAAGGTTGCAGTTGCAGAGGAAAGTGCACACTTGGGGAGGAACAGAGCCAACCTGGACCCAGCCCTGCATCTGAACAGGGCAAGGGTGGCTATAGCTGGTGCATGTGGAAGCAGTGGTTTGGGAGCAGCCCAGGGCTCTGACTGGTGTGCTGGGAGCTTCCTGGTACATGCTCTGGACTGAGTCGGGTGCCTACTTCAGCCCCTCTTGCTCCAGCTCTGCTCACCTCTGGGACCAAAGTGCCATTGCTAGGGGAAGTGCACCTACTTAGAGGAAGCAGATCCAGCTGGGACTTGGCCAGGGGGTAGAGGGTAGCCAATACCAGTGAACACCAGGAGGCAATGAAGTAGAAATGGCCTGGGGCTCTGACTGGCTTGCTGGGACTATCCCAATGTGCACCTCAGTCCATTCCAGGCTCTCACTCCAGTTCCTCTTGCTCCCATGTTGTTCTCCACTAAGGTGTCAGTGCCATTGCTGGGGAGAGGAAGAGAGCTCAAACTTAGAAGTAACAGTACCAGCTGGGACCTAAACCTCAAGATTTCTGCTCTAGCATGTTGGGTCCTGCCCCTGACCCCAGTAAGGTTGTGGCAGCCATTGAACGTAAGAGAAGGCCCAGCTCACACTTAGCTTTGGCTCTAGTCCCTCCATCTCCAGCCCTACCTCCCACCAAGGTAATAGCTGCCAACACACCGCCAGGGAAGATGTGACCCCTGCTCATTTCAGAACCGGCTCTCTCACTAAAGCCACCGGGCACATGAAGAAGACTACACAGGGACATTCCTACACAAGGACACCACTTCACTTCAAGACCGGGATAGGTAACTCTTTCACCTAATTTCACAGAGACAAAACAAACAAACAAACAAACAATCAGCTAAACAGAATGAGAAGACAGAGGAATTTGTTTCAAATGAAAGAACAAGAAAAAAATCTATGAAAAAAAACCACTAATGAAACTGAGATAAATAATTTTTCAGATAAAGAGTTCAAAGCTTTAGAAATAAGAATGCTAACTGAACTTGGGAAAAGAATAGATCAACACTGTGAGAATGCTAACAAAGAATTAGAAAATATGAAAAAGATCCAGGTGGAGCTGATGAATTCAATAACTGAAATTTAAAAAAGCACTAGAAGGAATTAATAGCAGACTAGGTGATGCAGAAGAACACATAAGAAATCTGGAAGATAAAACAATAGCAATCACCCAATCAGAAAAGGAAAAAAAATTAAAATGAGCCTAATTTAAGGGACTTCTGGGACAACATCAAGCATACTAACATTTACATTATAGGGGTCCTAGAAAGAGAAGAGAGAGAGAGAAATCTTAAGAAAATGTATTTGATAATATGGCTGAAAAATTCCCTGGAGATCCACACCAAGACATATCATAATTGAAGTAGCAAAAGTTAAAAATAGAAAATTTTAAAAGCAACAAGAGAAACATATAGTCACATACAAGGGAATCCCCATAAGGCCACCAGCTGATTTCTCTGCAGAAAGTTTGCAGACCAGAAGAGAGTGGCATGATATATTTAAAATGCTGAAAGCGAAAAACCTACAACCTAGGATATTCTACCCAGCAAGATTATCAGGTTATTCAGAATTGAAGGAAGCATAAGGAACTTCTCAAACTAGCAAAAATGAAAAGAATTAATCAATGCTAAACTGACCCTACAGGAAGTGTTTAAAGGTCTTCTCTAAGTGGAAAAGAAAAGGCTACAATAAGAAGTAAGAATTATAAGAAAGGAATATTCCCACTAGTAAAGGCAAATAGATAGTAAAGGCTGTGGATCAACCACTTAAATAAGTGAGTACAAAGATTAGAAGATGAGGGCTTCCCTGGTGGCACAGTGGTTGAGAGTCTGCATGCTGATGCAGGGGACATGGGTTCGTGCCCCGGTCCGGGAAGATCCCACATGCTGTGGAGCGGCGGGGCCCGTGAGCTATGGCCACTGAGCCTGCGCGTCCAGAGCCTGTGCTCCGCAATGGGAGAGGCCACAACAGTGAGAGGCCCAGGTACCCCCCCCCCCAAAAAAGATTAGAAGATGAAAACTGTACAGTAAAATCTATTATAAATACAAAAAACAATAAAGGGATAGATAAAGATGTAAACTATCATATCAAATATGTAAAACATGGGGGAGGGGAGTAAAAATGTAGATCCTTTAGAATGTGTTTGAATTTAAATGATTATCAGTTTAAAACAAGTAGATATAGGTCAACAAGTATGAAGCCCGTGGTAACCACAAATCAAAAACCTATACAATGGAAGACATGGAAGCAACCTAAATGTCCATTGACAGATGAATGGATAAAGATGTGGTATATATACACAGTGGAATATTACTCAGCCATTAAGAAGAATGAAATAATGTAATTTGCAGAAACATGGATAGACCTTGAGATTATGATACTAAGTGAAGTAAGTCAGACAGAGAAAGAGAAGTGTCATATAATATTGCTTATATTCAGAATCTAAAAAAAAATGATAGAATTGAACCTATTTACAAAACAGAAACAGACCCACAGACTTAGAGAACAAATTTATGGTTAGCAGGAGGGGAAGGATGGGGGGAGAGGGATAGACTGGGAGTTTCAGATTGACATGTACACACTGCTGTATTTAAAATAAAATGCCTTTCCACACACACACACACACACACACACACACACACACACACACAATAAAAACATCCTACACAGTTGAATACTACTCAGCCATAAAAAAGAACAAAAATAATGCCATTGCAGCAACATGGATTGACCCAGAGATTATCACACTAAGTGAAATAAGTCAGAAAGAGAAAGACATATACCACATGATATCACTTATATGTGGAATCTAAAATATGACACAAATGAACCAATCTATGAAACAGAAACAGAATCACAGACATAGAGAACAGACTGGTGGTTGCCAAGGGGGACGGGGTTGGGGGAAGGAAGGAGTGGAAGGTTGGAGTTAGCAGATGTAAGCTTTCATATACAGAATGGATAAAAAAACAAGGTCTTACTGTATAGCAGAGAGAACTATATTCAATATTTTATGATAAACCATAATGGAAAAGAATATTTAAAAAATGTATATATATATATATATATATATAACTGAATCACTTTGTTGTATAGCAGTAATTAACACAACATTGTAAATCAACTATACTTCCATAAAAATACTGCAAAATTATAAAAAAGAACTAGAGAGAAAAGAACATAAACATACCACTAAAGAAAATCATCAAGCTACAAGTGAAGAAACTTGAAGAAGAAAAGAACATAGAAGAATGGCAAAAACAAACAGAAAACAAGTAACAAGATGAAAATAAGTACACATCTATCAATAATCACTTTAAATGTCCGTGGACTAAATTCTCCAATCAAATAACATCAGTTACCTGATGGATAAAAAAAACAGTCCCATCTATATGCTGCCTACAAGAGACTAACTTCAGAACTAAAGACACATGGACTGAAAATGAGGGGATGGTAAAAGATGTTTCATGCAAATGGAAACAAAAAGAAATCTGGGGTAACAGCAGTCATATCAGACAAAGTAGACTCTGAAACAAAGTCTATAACAAAAGGCAAAGAATGGCATTATGTAATGATAAAGGGATCAAAACAAGAAGAGGATACAACATATATGTATCTGATATAAATGCACCTAAATATACAAAGCAAATATTAACAGACATAAAGGGAGAAATTGACAATAATACAACTGTAGTAGGGACTTTAATGCTGACTTACAACAACAGAAAGATCATCCAGGCAGAAAATCAATAAAACAAACAGTGGCATTTAATGACATATTATACCAAATGGACTTAATCCCCAAATAGCAAAATGCACATTCTTTTCAAGTGCACATAGAATGTTCTCCAGGTTGGATAACATGCTGGGCCACAAAATTAGTCTCAACAAATTTAAGAGTACAGAAATTATATGAAGCATTTTTTCTGAACATAATTGTATGAAACTAGAAATTAAGTACAGGAAGAAAAATGGGGAAAACAAACAAGTGAAGACTAAACAACATGCTACTAAAAAAACAATGGGTCAATAAAGAAATCAAGGAGGAAATAAGTAAATGCCTTGAGACAAATGAAAACAAAAACACAGCTTTACAAAATCTGTGGGATGGAGCAAAAGCAGTTCTTAGAGGAAACTTTATGCTGATACAGACCTACCTCAAGAAACAAGAAACAACTCAAATAAAAAACCTAGCCTACCATCTAAAGGAATTAGAAAAAGAAAACCAAAGCCCAAAGTCTGAAGAAGAAAGGAAATAATAAAGGTCAGAGTGGAA
Source organism: Lipotes vexillifer (assembly GCF_000442215.2). Classification (NCBI taxonomy): domain Eukaryota; kingdom Metazoa; phylum Chordata; class Mammalia; order Artiodactyla; family Lipotidae; genus Lipotes; species Lipotes vexillifer. The sequence continues at coordinate 548,317 of NW_006777145.1, forward strand.
ATAAATAAAATAGAGACCAAAATATCAATAGAAAAACACTGGTTGTTTGAAAAGATGAATCAAATTCATAAGCTTTTTTTTAAAAAATTATTTTATATTGGAGTATAGGTGATTAACAATGTTGTGTTAGTTTCAGGTATACAGCAAAGTGATTCAGTTATACATATACCTGTATCTATCTTTTTCAAATCTTTTCTCATTTAGGTTAGCCAGGATCAAGAAAAAGAGACGAGCCCAATAAACAAAATAAGAAACAAAAGAGGAGAAATTAAACCAATATCACAGAGATACCAAAAATCATAAGAAAATACTAAGAACAGTTATATGCCAACAAATTGAACAACCTAGAAGAAATGGATGATCCTAGAAACATACAATCTTCCAAGACTGAATCAGGAAGAAATAGACAATCTGAAAAGACCAATCATTTTTACTGAAATTGAATTTGTAATAAAAAAAATATTCCAGCAAACAAAAGTCCAGGACCTGATGACTTCACAGAGGAATTCTACCAAACATATAATGAAGTACTAATGCTTATACTTCTCAAACTATTCCAAAAAATTAAGAAGTAGGGAAACACTACCAAATTTATTCTATGAGGCTACAATTACCCTGATACCAAAACCAGACAAAACACTACAAAAAAAAAGAAAATTATGTGCCAATATCTCTGATTAATATAGATGCAAACATCGTCCACAAAATATTAGCAAACCAGATTCAACAATATATAGAAAGTATCATACACCACGATCAAGTAGGATTTATTCCAGGGATGCAAGGATGATTCAATACCTGCAAATCCATCAATGTGATATACTATGTTAACAAAACAAATGATAAAAATCACATGATCATCTCAAGAGATGCAGAAAAACATCTGAAAAAATTCAACATCCATTTGTAATGAAAACTCCCATTAATGTTTGTATAGAGCAGTGGTCCCCAACTTTTTTGGCACCAGGGACTGGTTTCATGGAAGACAATTTTTCCACGGGATAGGGGTGGGGAGATTGTTCAGGCAGTAAGGCGAGTGTTGGGGAGCGATGAGGAGTGGCAGATGAAGCTTTGCTCCCTCGCCCCCCCCCACCTCCTGTTGTGTGGCCTAGTTCCTAACAGGCTGCAGCCTGGTACTGGTCCATGGCCCGGTGGTTGGGGACCCCTGGTGTAGAGGGAGCATATCTCAACTTACTAAGAGCCATTTTTGACAAATGAACAGCTAACCTTGCACTCAATGGTGAAACGCTAAAAACTTGTACTGTAAAATCAGGAACAAGACAAAGATGACCTCTTAACATAGTATTGGAAGTCCTAGACATAGCAATCAGACAAGACAAAAAATAACAGACACCCAAACTAGAAGGGAAGAAGTAAACCTGTCACTATTTGCAAAGTGACATTTATATATTTATACTATATATAAAAAACCCTAAAGTGTCCACCAAAAAACTATTGAACTAATCAATAAACTCAGTAAACTTGAAAGATAAAATATTAATATACAGAAGTATGTTGTTTTTCCACACACTAATAATGAACTATCAGAAAGCAATCGTGTTTAAAATTCTATCAAAATGAATAAAATACCTAGGAATAAACTTAATCAAGGAAGTGGACTGATAACTCCAAAAACTATAAAGCATTGATGAAGAACATTGAAGGTGATACCAAAAAAATAGAAAGATATTTGTGTTCATAGATCAGAGAATTAATTTTGTTAAAATGTTCATACTATCCAATGTAATCCACAGATCTAATGAAACCCTTAACAAAATACCCATGACATTTTTCACAGAACTAGAGGAAATAATCCTAAAATTTATATGGAACCACAAAAGACCCTGAATACTCAAAGCAATCTTGAGAATAAAGAACAAAGCTCAAAGCATTATACTCCCTGACTTCATGGAACTAAAAGCTAAACTAATCTAAGTGGTATGGTACTGGCACAAAAACAGGTGCATGGGTAAATGGGACAGAATGGTGAGCTCAGAAATAAAACCATGCACATATGGTCAATTAATCTATGACAAATGAGGCAAAAATTATATAATACAATGTGGGAAAGACAGTCTTTACAACAAGTAGTGCTGGGAAAACAGGACAGCTTCATGTAAAAGAATGAAATTAGAACAATTTATCAGACCATATACAAAAATAAACTCAAAATGGGTTAATGATCTAAATGTTAATACCAGAAACCATAAAATTCCTAGAAAGAAAACATAGGTAAGACATTCTTTGACATAAGTTGTAGTCATATTTTTTTTCGATCAGTCTCCTCAGGCAAAGGATACAAAACAAAAATAAACAAATGGAACCTAATTAAACTTGAAAGCTTTTGCACAGCAAAGGAAAGTATTGACAAAACCAAAACCAACCAACTGAATGGGAGAAATCCTTTGCAAATCATATGTTTGATTAGGGATTAATATCCAAAGTATAGAAACAGCTCATATATCTTAATATCAAAAAAAAACAAACAACCTGACTAAAATAGAGTCAAAAGAACTGACTTTATTTTAAGACGACATATACATGGCCAATAGGCACATGTAAAGATGCTCAATATTGCTAATCATCTGGGAAATGCAAATCAAAACCATGATGAGATGTTGACTCACACATGTCAGAATGGCTGTTATCAAAAAGACCACAAATAAAAAATGTTGGATATGATGTGGAGAAAAGGGAATGCTAGTACACTGTTGGAGGCAACATAAACTGGTGCAGCCATTATGGAAAACTGTATGGAGTTTTCTCAAAAAACTAAAAATTGGACTACCACATGATCCAGCAATTCCCTCCTGGGTATATATCTGAAACACCCAATTTGAAAAGATATATGCACTCTAATGTTCATAACAGCATTATAATAGCCAATGTATGGATGCAACTCAAGTGTCCATCAACAGATGAATGAATTAAGATGATTTTACACACACACACACACACACACACACACACACACACAAACACATACACACAGAAGAATATTACTGTCATAAAAATGAATGAAATTTTGCCATTTGCCACAATGCGGTTGGGCCTAGAGAGTATTATGCTTAATGAAATAAGTCAAACAGAGCAACACACATATTGTATGTTATCACTTATGTGTGAAATCTGAAAAATAAAACAAATGAATAATTATAACAAAACAGAAACAGACTCACAGGCATAGAGAAGAAACTAGTGGTTACCAGTGGGAAAAGGGATGGGGGATCTAGATGTATAAACTACTATGTATAAAATAAATAAGATACAATAATATATTGTACTTCACAGAGAATACAGTCAATATTTCATAACTTTAAATGGAATATAATATATTAAAAAAATCTGAATCACTATGTTGTACTCCAGAGACTAATGTAATATTGTGAATAACTCTACTGTAATTAAAAAGAAAACATGCCAGTTGCCAAAAAAAGAACAAATATCTAATTTTCTTCCTAGGACTAAGATGTAAGAGAAATGGAAGGTAGAATTTGCCAAGTACTGACCCACCTTTCTGCATTACAAGGAGAAGTAATAGGAAGTGCATAGCTGGGTTATGACTGGTACCTGGCACACTCTAGGAGAAGGAAAAGGCTGGTGTGTGACAGGAGCAGACTCAGCAGATGGGCGGAGTTTAAGACATGATGTCATACAGTGAATGGGGACCAGATCAGGTGGTGCCTTCTAGGCTAGTGTAAACATGCTGGCTTTTATTTTGAGTAAGATAGACTGTCATTAGAGAATTTGAGAATTAGAGTGCTAGAATCACTCCACCTTTGGGTAAAAATAGACCATATTAGGGCAAGCATGTAGCAGAGAGACAAATTAGAAGATTATGGAAAGAATCCAGGTGAGATAAGACAGTGGTTTAAACAAGGTATAATGGCAATGGTGTTGAAGAGTGGTTCAGCTCAGTATGTTTTTAGAAGATATTCACCTTGGTGTGGGGTATAAAAGAAATAGAGGATTCAGGGATAATTTGGCCTGAATGACTGGAATGTTTGAATTGACATTAAATGAGATGAAAAAGACAGCAGGGGAAGCAAGTCTGCTGTGTAAGGGAGGAGAAATCAGGTTTTGCACTTTTAGAAACATTAGTTTTGAGGTCCTTATTAGTCATCCAAGTAAAAGTATCTAGTAGGTAGTTGTTTTTATGAGCCTAGGGTCCTAGGGAGAGGCTTGGACTGAAGACATAAATTTGGGAGTTGTCAGACTGCAGTTGACATTTAAAACCTTCGGTTTGGAAGAGATTGCTAGAGATTGAGTGTAGATAAAACAGAAGTCTTAGGATTGACACTCAAGACTTTCTATTGCCTAGAAATCAGGATATGTGGAGAAGCTAACAAAGCAAAATGAAAAGCTGCCAATGATGTAGAAAGAGAACCAAGTTAGAGAGATATCTCATAAACTACGTGAATAAGTAAGTTTCACAAAGAAGTTGATTAACTGTGTCAGATATAGCTGGTAGGTGAAGTAAGATGTGAACTTATTATTGAAAAGAGCAATGTCAGTGGAATGCTGAGTTGAAAGCTTGATCAGATTGGGTTCAAGAGAGACTGCAAGAAAATGGTTTGAGGACATAATGTACAGATACCTGTCTTGAGGAGATTTTCTATGAAGGATAATGGAAGCTGGATGGGGTTATAAGGTCAAAGGAGAATTTCCTTTCCATTGGTTTTTAACTTGAGAGTTATTACAGCATATGTATATGCTAATGAGTATGATCCAATAGAGTAAAAGGTGATGATTTTTGAATACTCAAACCACCATTACCTTAAGTCAGTGAGAAAAGATGAATTCTAGTGCACCACAGTTGGGATTGGTCTTAGGTGCTTGGACAGGACATTGTTGTAAGTGGAGGGAAGAACTCTGTAGATGCATAGTACAGCGAATGGGGTACTAGGTATTTTGTAGTAGGTATTTTGTAGTAGGTATTTTAGTCAGAGCATGTGTATTTATCTTCTGATTTTTTTCGATTTTGTCAGTGAAATGAATGAAGCTGAGAATGAGGTGTTGAATGTTTGAGGAAAGAGAAGTTGTGAAATAGTGATCTAGGGGATAGGAAAGGGAATAAATCTGTACTGGAGCTTCTGGGCATCCAAGTGGCCTGGATGAAGTTAAAGTACAGTTATTTAAAGTGAGTCTATTTGGCATGGTTTTATTTAACCAAATTTAGTTGCACAAGTACAGGTGGGGCAAACATAGAGAGTTGGAGTTTTGCCAAGTAAGTAAAACCTAGTGAGAGATGGGCAAGGGAGTTGATGGTGTAAACAAGAGTGTCATTAAAATCATGCACCTTATTTGAAGGCAAATCAGTAAATGCTCCATTGTATGTCCCCTCAATCTGACCTTGATCCATGGGACAAATATTCCAATACAAATGGCACTGACATTGTTATCATTATAAATGAATATGCATTAAAATATACCTATGTCTCTCATTGATAGTCCAACTAGAGAAATATTCATGTTGATTCCTGTTATATTTCACCAGAGGACATCTAGTGATACCTAATGGAGAGTAGACAGTTTACTGACAGATGAGGGAGTTGAAGTGAGAGAGAAATGCCTTGCCCAAGGCCCTAGACAGTGTCTGAGCTGCGATCAGACCTATTGCATCCTTTCACATGAACCTTGCTCTGCCTGCTACACCACACTGCATCAGCCTGTGCCTCAGGTCATAATTTAATTCAATGTGTTAGTTTTTGTCCTGGTTTGGAACAACTGTTATCTGACTTGCAATTTCCTTTGTCCCCATTAGTGAAAAGGTCAAAAGTCTTGACTATAACCAAAACCCACCTCTAGTAAATGGCAGGCCTTCTTTTTCACTTTCCTCAGTCTCAAAGCTGTAGGACACAGAATTGTAAGAAGTCTCTTTTTATGCAACACAAATTAGATATGGCATTAGAGGACTGAGAAAGTTTTGGAAACTGAATCTCAAAGGGTAGTTAAATAACTTATTTTTAGGGTCAGTGTTTATTTTCTCATAAAATATGTATCACTCAAGGAAATAACAATTAAGAAAATATCTTTTATCAAAACACTAAGTGGAAACAATTTTAAAAGGAAGAGATTGCTCTGTTTTTCATCATGGAGGCTAAGCTCTGGAGAATTGCTACGTTAAATCTGTGATGTGTTCCTTATTCATGCAGTACCTCCTAATAAAGAACACAAGTGGAAGCATTTTTCTTCACTTTGCTCATATTAAACCATTTAGAAATAAGTTACTTTGATTTGGAACTACTGTAGTTCAGTCATTAAACTGTTGAGAGTATGCTGTTTGGTAATGTGTTGACATTTTTTACTATGCTAGTGTCTGAACTTTCTCATTCATGCTCACATGGCATTCTGAGAGTGTTGTAAATGATGGCATTTTAAATGTATTACCATCCAACTTCATACCTGCCATGCAATTGCATGTTCTGTAAGCATCTGAAGTGAAACATTTTAATACTGATCTTATTTTTCTCCCAACTAACAGCATCCTCTCTGAACTTTCCTGTCATTTACTAGAGGGTCCAAGCAAGATATCTGGAATTTATTCTAGGTCCTGTGGCCCAATGGGTAAGTATTCAGGCTCTGGAGCCAGATGGACATATATTCAAATCTTGACTTTGCATCTTATGAAGGCTGCTCTAAAGTGTTATTTAGCTTCCCCAAATCCATGTTACTCATCTTTAAAAATAAGAAAATAATGGTGGCTAAATAGGGTTATTTTGAAGATTAAATAAGATAATATACCTAACGAATACTTACTGAGCCCCTACCACCCAGCATTGTGTGGATACATTAGTGAGTAAAGTATGTAAGATTTATCCTTTAACAGACCAAACATTCTAGTTGGGAAAATATATTAAATTAACAAAGCAATACGCAAGCATGGTTATGTCAAGTAACAAATGCCATGATAGAAATAAAAGTGGATGATGTGAAGGAGACTGGGGAATCAGACTGACAGTAAAAAGGAACATCTTGCCAGGAAGGTTAACCTAAAAACCTAGCAATGTATAGATCTGGAGGCAGACGATTTTAGTCCAAGGAAAGGGAGCAATTATTGCAAAAGCACTAAAGTGGGGGTGGTATCCTTGGGACATGTTCAATAATAGAAAATAGGCCAGTATCATTAAAGAGGAATGGATAAGAAGCAGAAGGGTGCACATGACATCAGACAGGTTGGCAGAGAACAGATATTATAGCATTTGGATACTTTAACATCAATGATAATGAAAAATACATGTCAAAATTTGTGGGTTCAAGGTAAAGCAATGCTTAGGTAAAATTCATATTTTAAGTGCTTATATTATAAAAGAAGGAAGATATAAAATTAAAGACATAATTTTTCACCTTAAAAAGCTGCAAAAAGAAGAGAAATTTTATCCAAACTAAGTAGAAGGAAAACAGTAATAAAAAGCAGAAATCAAAGAAACAGAAAGCAGACAAACAATGGAGAAAATTTACAAAGCCAATACATAGTTATTTTAAAGGATCAAACAAATTGATCAACCAGATATGGAGATATATGTATATGTATAGCTGATTCACTTTGTTATAAAGCAGAAACTAACACACCATTGTAAAACAATTATCCTCCAATAAAGTTGTTAAAAAAATAAATTAAACAGAAAAAGAGAGAGATACACAGAGATTCCATCTGGTGATGGTAGGGATTTGCCAGGAGAAAAACATCACAAACATCAGGAATGAAAAATAAATTATCATCTCAGATCCTAGGCATTAAGATGATCATAAGAGGATTCTACTAACAAATTTAGGTGAACAAATTTGACAACTTGGGTGATGCATAAAAATTTATTGAAAAATACGTAATAGCTATACCTTCCTCCTGAAAAATCTGAATAATATCTCTATAACTATTAAATAAATTAGATTTGTTATTTAAAAACTTCTCAAAATTAAATCTTTAGGCCCAGATATTTAACTGGTGTAATTTATCAAACATCCAATGAAGAAATAACATCAGTTTTTCACACACATTTTCAGAATGCCGATGAGAAAAGAGTAGTACCCAAATCATTTTATGAGGCCAATGATAACCCTAATATCTGAAAAAAATATTGCAAAAAAATTAAATATCCATCATGAACAGATATGCTAATTTCTTAGGAACATATTACCAAATCAAATCTGACAATAAGAAAGATAATACATCATGAGCAAGTAATGTTTATCTCAGGTATGTAAGATTGGTTTATCCTTTTGCAAATCAATAAACATAATTCACCATATTAACAAAAAATATCAAAGCTTTTAAAAAAATATAATTGAAATGTGAAAATGAAGTATGATTAGATTATTTCAATTGTTGCATAAAAACCATTTGACAAAACTGAATATCCATTCAAGATAAAAGCTATCAGCAGGGCTTCCCTGGTGGCACAGTGGTTTAGAGTCCACCTGCCGATGCAGGGGACACAGGTTCATGCCCCAGTCTGGGAAGATCCCACATGCCGCGGAGTGGCTGGGCCCGTGAGCCATGGCCGCTGAGCCTGCGCGTCTGGAGCCTGTGCTCCGCAATGGGAAGAGACCACAACAGTGAGAGGCCTGCATACTGAAAAAAAAAAAAAAAGCTATCAGCAAATTAGTAATAGTATGAAATATTCTCAATGATAAAATGCCTCTGAAAGTTCCAATATTATTCTTACAAATGGAAAATTTAATTTTTTCCTCTTATGATAGGAAAAAGACAGGGATGTTTGTTATTGTCATGACTATTCTACATTATACTGGAGGTGCTAGGTACAGCAATAAGTCAAGAAAAAGGATAAAAAGTACAAAGATTGGAAAAGAAGATGCTAAGCTCTCCTTATTTGCAGGAATTTGCAGAAAAGAACTTACAAATTATTACTAAGATTAAAAAATAAATTTAGCAAGATTTCAGATACAAGGTTAATATAAAATATAAAGTGGATTTGTATGTACTAGAAATAAACAACTGGAAAATAAAAAGAATTTAAACCCTTTTACAATAACATCAAAATCATAAAATACTTAGGAATATTTCTAAGACAATGTAGCCAAGTCCTTCATACTGAAAACTACAAAATATTAGTAAAATCAACGAAGACCTATATAAATGTAGAGATATATGCTAATCATGAGTTGGAATGATCATTAGTGTTAAAATGTCAAATTTTAAAATTCTAAGATTCAGTGTAATGACAAAGTTTCAGCACCTGAAATTTTTCTTTCATAAGTTGACAAGATTTTATAAATAGATTTTAAAATATATATGTAAGTATAAAGAATTTAAAATAGCCAGGACAAATGAAGGCCTTATCATAACTGAGTTACAAATGGATCATGGACTTAATTGTAAATCTAAAAGAATAAAACATCTGAAAGAAAACAAAGAAGAAAAATTTTGATATCCCAATATAGGCAAAGATTTCTTACATACAACACAAAAAGCATGAAGCATAATATGAAAAAGATAATTAGTTGGATCTAACTAAAATTTTTAAAATTTCCATTGAAATAATTAAAGAGATGAAAATAAAAGCTACATACTGGTAGAAAATATTCACAACACATATGAGACAAAGGATTGTTCTTAGAATTTATAAAGAATGTTTACAACTCAATAATAAATTGGGTAAAATATCTGGATACTTTACAAAAGAAAAGATTGAAATGGCAAATAAGCACGTAAAAAGAGACTTAAGACCTTTAATTATCAGATAAATGCAAATTAAATCGCAGTGAGATACCACTACACACCCGTTTCATTTTAGATTTGTTTAAATGAGAGAGAATGAGCCTACCATGTAATGGCAAGGATTTGGAGCAACTGGAACTTCATATACTGCTGGTAGGAACACAAAATGGTACAACTACTTAGAAAAATAGTTTGGCTATTTCTTTTTTTTTTAATACACAAAGAAAAAATATTTATTATTATCTGTAAATTGTGCACTATATATCTTTTCTATCCATAAAATATACATTAAATGTGTGTGTGTATCCATGTGTGTGTGTCTATATACACACATATTTTTCTTTTCAGAGTGCCAACTGTTAAACATTTATAGGCACACCACTGGACCTACAGCTCTTGCTCAGGAATAAGTAAGGAATAAGGAAATATGATTAGAGAAATTTAGCCAAAATGATCCCTCAGGAGCCTGTATTCTTAGAGTGACTTCTACCCTTCCCTCTGTTCTTTTTTTTTGTTCTAATAATAATAATGACCTTTATAATAAAGACAATACAATTCTGAGCACTTAGTATGTGCAAAGCCCTTAGCATTATGACTACTTAATTCAATCCTTACAACTACCTGGAAGTTTGGTATTATTATTTTTTAATTAATTTATTTATTTTTCTTAAAACATTAAATGTACACCTATCTTGTGACTCAGGCATTCTCTTTCTGGTTATTTACAATGAGAACGAAAAACACAAAAATATGTACGAATAAAGACTTTTATATGAATATTACTAGTAGTTTTATTTGTGATGGCCCCAAACAGGAAACAACTCAAATGTCCATGAATAGGTGAATGGATACTTAAACTTTAAAAGGAATAAACTATTTATTTATACACAGAAGATGAATCTGAAAATCATTACTCTGAGTGAAAGAAGCAAGGAAAGAAAGAGTTTACACTTTATGTTCCCATGGATATAAAATTCTAGACAGAATAAACTAATTTATATTATCAGAAAGCACGTCAGTTGTTTCTTGGACACAGAGTTGGAATAAAGAATGTATTGCATATGGATGCAAGGAAACTTTTGGTGATGATGGAAATATTCATTATCTTGATTCTATGGTTGATTTCATATGCGTATACAAATGTCAAAACCATTCAAATTGTACTATTCAAATATGTGCATTTACTTCAATAATATCTCAATAATGTCATGAAATTTAAAAAAATCTGACAGTAACAAACGTTTGGAGAAATAGGATCATCATCTTCAGCTGCCGGGAATTTAAATAGACACACTTTGAAAGTAACTTGACATATTCTGATAAAATTAGAAATAAATATATCCAAACTCATATATTCCAATTCTGCAAAGGGAATCTTTCTCACATTTGTATAGAAATATCGAGGAGGGTTCTCACTGCAGTACTGTTTATAATATACAAGGTGTTTAGCAAAATATTTTTCAGAAGGTGGATGATTGAATAAAATGTGATATAGTTAGATGGGACAAGATATGATACTCAATACAAATAAAGTAGATGTCTAAATGGAAATATGGGTAGATGTACAAAACATCATAACTGAGAGAGAAAAGAAACATGACAAAGAATTAGATATACAATATGATATTATTCATAGAAATTAAACATACATCAAAACTATATTTTATATACATAAAATTAAATATTTCATGTACATCTGTATGTACATTTATACAAAAATGTATATATAGCTAATATATAAACATGAACCAAATTCATTATGTGTTTTTTCTTGAAGTTCCAGATAGTATACAGGGAGGTGAAATTGGAGGGCTCTCAGAGAAGAGGAAGTTTTACCTTTAATTCATCATTCCCTGAAAAAGTCTTGAACAAATATTGTATTAATAGATATTAATTCTGGGTGTTTGGGATATGGACATTTGTTACATTATTTTTATTTTATTTTACTTTATTTTCTTTTGCGGTACGCAGGCCTCTCACTGTTGTGGCCTCTCCCGTTGCGGAGCACAGGCTCTGGACGCGCAGGCTCAGTGGCCATGACTAACGGGCCCAGCCGCTCCGTGGCATATGGGATCCTCCCACACCGGGGCACGAACCCATGTCCACTGCATCGGCAGGCAGACTCTCAACCACTGTGCCACCAGGGAAGCCCTGTTACATTATTCTTGATCATCTTAAAAGCTTCTCAAACACACACACACCTCATACATATATATATATTTAGTATGTAAATGTGTGTGTGTGTGTGTGTGTGTGTGTGTGTGTGTGTGTGTGTGTAAATGCTTAAAACATAGATCTAAAGGAATATAAACAAAAAATATAATAGATGTTACCTTAGGAGAACGGGATTTAGGATGGACAATTTTCAGTGGTGGGGTGAGGGGTCAGATAGTCAACAGGGTTTTTGCCTTTATCTAAGTTGTTTGGATTTTGACAATGAGAACATATTTGTGTTTTACTTAAGTATTCAAATAAATACTTTATGAAATGAAATTAATGATAAAATGGCAATACACTGAACCAAGTTCTCTGGTAGAGGCAATATATGTTACCTTCAGAGTACTAAGAAAGGGTGCTTACGGATGTGGAGAAGGGTTCTCCAAAAGCTTTTTATTTTGCGAAGGTGACTCCTGAATAAAATGTAGAATTTGACCTGGGTGTTTGATCAGGAGTCCATTAGTTTGGGTTGAAAAAAATATAAATCCTTGATTTCATTAGCATCTAACTAAAATTTAGCATTTCTATTAACTATGAATGAGAGCAACAGAACTCATTGGTTTCCACAGATCTGTAACTTTGTGGCCAATAAAAGTTGTCACATTTTCTCATAGATATTACAGTTATTATTGACGTATCAAAATATCATTTAACTCATCACAAATTGAAAATTATGGTAGCAATTAGATTTCCTGAAAGATCTTGCTATTTAATATGTTAATAAAGGGGATATATACATATGTATCTTTATTTTAAATTTGCTATTTTTAAACATTTCAATAACTGGCTTCCTTTATGATCCTATATATGTTTATTATGGGTTTAAACACATTACTCTTTTTTTTTTACGCGGGCCTCTCACCGCTGTGGCCTCTCCCGTTGCGGAGCACAGTGTCTGGACGCGCAGGCTCAGCGGCCATGGCTCACGGGCCCAGCCGCTCCGCGGCATGTGGAATCTTCCCGGACCGGGGCACGAACCCGTGTCCCCTGCATCGGCAGGAGGACTCTCAACCATTGCACCACAAGGGAAGCCCTAAACACATTACTCTTAAATGTGGTAAAAAAGCTTCATTAGACTGCCAAGGGAGTCCACAACATACATAAAGCTGTTAAGAACCTTTGTGTAGAAGGATGAACCAAGCAAAGATTGGTGTTGGGCAGGATGGATTAGGGCAGTGGGTGGAGGAGAGGAACAGAGCAGGCAAAGGAAGCTAGATGTGTGGCATAAAAGCAGGAGGGAATATGGCACCATTGAGCTCAGCTCATCAATGACTTTTTATGTTGCAAATATAATTTTTCTTCCATAGTTACCCTTGGGGAGAAAATTCTATCCTTATCAATCTAATCAGCAGGTGGTTTGGTTCAGGAAGTGAATAACTTTGAAGCGTGAAAGCATATCACGAAAAAGAAATACTTCTTAGATTCTATACTTCATGCCACTTTACACAAGAAAGTTGTTATCCTCAGAGTTTTAAACATAAATACATAGTTTATACATAATTACTTGCCACGAGATGCATTGTTGAAAAAGAATCCTCTGAGATGCCCATGATCAATCTTGGTTTGATTAGCAAATTTGGGTGTCTCCATGATTACTAACATCCAAGTGGAAAATAAAAAATCCAGACAAACATTGTACATTTTGTCTAGATCAGTAGAATTATTGTCTTCAAATAAAATTTTACTTGGAACAATAATATGTAAAAATAAAAACAAAACTGCTCTTCTTGATAAGCTAATGGGAGAGCAGGGACTCTGACCACTTTGTGTCCACCTTGTCCATTATGGTGGCCCAGGAGGCTACTTTATCACAAATTAAGGCTTCATATACGTCAATATTGAGATATTTGCAGTCATCTATAATTTCCCCTGGAATATAACCTCAGCTCTGTGCTTTTAAAATAGTATCATCATCATTATGTATTTTATATTTGTCCGTATAATCTAGAACGTTTGGTTTTCAATGTTGTCATTGTGATTTCCATCTCATCCAGATAGTGTAGGGACACTATTCAGAAGAGCAGTGAGGTAAAAGTCCTCTCTGTTCCTTCTCCTATTATTCATTTTACCTTCTGGGTCATTGCCTCTGAAAACGTTCTTAGAGCTCTTTGGTAAGCATATCCTCCATTTTATTTCAATGATATTTTGCTTAGTTTTTTCTTACCATTAATACTTTCAAGTCTTGAACAATCATTCCTTTATGCATTAGAGATTGAAAGCTGCAAACTGGGCTTGCTATACTGAATTCCAACCTGGCTATCACAAATCACAAGAGAAAAATTAAAAATATTCCATGGTGGTATTACTTATCAGTCAACAGTTCTACTTTGGTGATTTCACAAATTTATATTTAATTATGTAACTTTAATACTAAATTTGATTGTGTTTTGCTTTGTTACTTTATTAAAAAATGATTGGGGAAAAATACAAGGAATCTTAATGTGTTTAAATTAAATATGGTTACAAATAATTTGTAGCTCCGTCAAAAGTACAGCTCTCATTTTTCTGGATTGGCTGGGTATGCATTGAAGATAAGCCTCTCCATAAAGTTTCAATTATGATAGAAAGAGTACTTTTTATAAAATAATAGAAATAAATTTTATTATTAAAGATATTGAATTATGAACACAAAACTTTTCCTTATCTCCCACCCTGTAGCATGTCTATCAATCAACTTTGACAATTCTGTTTCTTCACAAATTTTAGAGATAGCAAAGTGAGGCCGCTTCCTTTGCTGTTTCTTGCTTTGGCGGTCTGCGCACAAGAGTGGTCCTGTCCCCTGATGGTGCTTTAAGCTCTGTAACTCTGAGGAAATCACTTAAACCTTCTGAACCTTTTTCCTTATTCATGAAATGGCAAGGGTTTGACTAGCTTGTCTCTAAAGTCCCTTCCAGAGCCATTGTTATAAGACAATATTTGCTGGATTGAGGAAAGATACAGTCCTGGCTCTCTCTCTCAGCCATTACATAAACCTGGAATTAATCCACACTTCCAGCCAGCTGTCTGTGATGTCTCATACACCATATTTTAGTGTATTGATTGGATAATAACCTTTTCAAAACAAGGCATCAAGTGGGCTGCTCTTTTACATCACAAGTTGTCTTTGATGTTTTCAGAGCCATGTATTCTCTTTAGATAAACTATAAACTTATTTTATTATATCTGAGAAATTCTGACATTAAAGTAAAAGTGTTCCAGAATAAAATCAATAGACATCAACTTTTCTTCAACACATTGCCTTAAAATTAAATGTCAACTGGTAATTTAGTCCCAAATCTGTTCACAACTTTACCATAACTGAAAGTAGCTTCAGAAGATTTTTTTTCCAGCTAGGAAATTGATTTCATACATTACATCTAAATAGTTTAAATCTGTGCACTATTACTAAACTGGCTAAGGACGTCTCCAGTCTGTATAACGTTAATTCAGAAAAGCTTGAGATTTGTTAGCACAATAATGAAGTAATAGTTTGTCTAATTTAATCTCTACACAGTGATATGTGACACTTCAATAATAGCTAGTGTGACCTTAAAGGTTAATGATGGCATAGCTCATCTGAAGTGACAGACTACTTCAAGTTCTCCTACAGTCGATCTTAATACTTTTTCTTTTATTATTAGGTTACTGGTGTAGTAATAAAACTTCAGTGAACTGTTATCTGGAATTGTAAACTCAGCCAAATTAGCTCCAGGGGTCACGTGACAAGGCATTCCATTGTAAAAGCAAATGGCAGCACTGTTAAGGCAGTGCACATGAAGAGGTTAAGGCAGTGCACGTTACTGTGCTGATCATAAAATGCAGGATCTCTTCAGATATGCTTCTGTGTATGGATCTTTCTCATCAATCAAGATGGAGTTTTCTCAGGACATTGCAGTATCATTCATCCTCCTCTCTCACTTGGTACAGCAGCCATACATGTTGTTGTTGCCCTATACAAAACACAGTGCTTGACTATGTGAAGAAAACTGAGATGAACTAGAATATGATACAGGCTGCAAAGAGTTTAAAATCTACTCAAGGAAAGATAACGTATAGACAGACAGATCACTGTAATAGAAAGTAATGAGCACAGTTGCTGCCTTACTAGAGAAAAAATGCAGTGCTTTTAGATTCATAGGAGAATGGAAGAAATTTCTCCTACCTAGAGGCCTAAAAAAAGCCATTTCCTGGGTCATTTCCTCAGAAGCAGGATAATTCAAAAATACTATGATTAAAATACATCTTACTCTTTCTGAAGCTTCCCGCACCTTCTGTATCTTCTGTTATTCTACTGTGGTTGATGACAGAGAGAGAGAGAAGGGGGGTAATGAATATGATGAATACAGATACATAGATGAATGGAATGGGGTTCAGAAAAGTGGTGTTTGATCATCAGGATGTAGAAGGACTAGCTTCAAAAATATGACCTTCTAAGGGAACTTGAAAAAGGCAATCTAAGTGAATGATCTTGAATGTTGAGGCAAGTGTATAGATTTCTCTGATCCATACACAGGAAATATGATATATGAGAGAGAACCTCTTCAGTGTGAGAAGCTTAGAAACCCATGGAAAGTTAGATTAATTTTATGCTTCAGATACTCTCTGAGATGATCTCTTTTTGACCTCTCTTATTTTAGGTTTTGAAAATTCAGCCTGTCTCTTCAATGTTAATAAAGCCAAAGAAGGATTGGTCTTGGGTCAGGGAAAAATGCATCTTAAGTCTCCCACTCTATTTGTCAGATTTGGGAAGGCCCTGCCCTGGAGGACAAAGACCCTCATTTACTCATCTTTGGATTCCTCTCGCACGCACCCCTCCCTCCTCTATAGTCCTGCATAATTGAAAGTATTCATTAAAGTGTTGGTTCAAGAGAAATGAATTGATTGAACTGAATTATTTCATATGGCTGCCATGTGACCTTCAAGACACCTTTGAATGCATTTTTGTAGGAAACTCAATTCATTTATATAATGTATCAGCTCCCCCTTGTGACTATCCAGCAGTCAATTTGACAAAGAGGAAATAAAGGTGCATTTTCCTTATTTACTTCCATTTCCTGAGTAGAGTGATATGGAGAGATCCATTGCTCAGGGATAGTCACACTTCTACGGAAAGAAAAACCCAAGACATCAAAATTAGTGAGACTGGGACCCTTTATGCTGTGACTTAAATGACATGTGCTTACCCACATGATTCATTATGTAAAGGCCCCTTATAATTGTTAGTGGAGTGAATGCCCTACCAACCTGCAGACACTACGTGTATAAATGCAGCTCAGATTAAGGCAGGTGAGTTTCAATAAATATTATCTGAAGAACACTATGACATATTATACATTTTCCAATGCTAATGTCTTTTATAGCCCATTAAGAACATCTCAAGACATTTTATCTAAAGATCAAATATAAAATAAAATAATAAAGAAGCTGTTCGAATTATCAGCTCTTATTCTGTTTCCCTATCATCTGAATATATCTTTTAAATCATCTGTCTCATCTTAATGGACTCTAATCCATTCTATTTTGTTAAATAACTGTAGCTGATTTTGCAGTTTGCGAATCATTTTCTCATGCCTCTTCTCTTTTGCCTCTCATTTTTAGCCTGGGACAGAGATGCTGCTGTCACTCACCTTTGGCACAGGCAGGGGCTGTGCAAGTGGGAATTTCACGGAGGTTCATTTTCAACCAGCAAATGGTGAAACTGAACTTGAGTCCTAGCCTTGAGACCTGATTTTCTGATTCTGGGACCAGACTTTTTTGTTTAGACAAGTGTTTTCAAAGTGTTTAAGTAGCTGTCTGCTACCATCCACATCAAGGTCAGCAGAACACTTGTAAACTGCAGGATCAGATGCCCATACCAGCCTTATTAAATCAGAACCTCTGGCTTCTGATGTTGTCTCTAAGCCATTTGGTTTCTTCACATATTTCTTTTTTATCCACATTTTCATCTCACTTTCTTTTAAACTCCTTAAACTAAGTTTAGTGCCATTATTAAATATTCATCCATATAACTATGGTATAAATATTTACTGAACTCCTACTATGTGGCACACACAGAGCCCCAAAATGAGGTGACAGATGAATAAGTTATAATAGCTGACGTCCTAGATTGCATTGTCACTGGGGAAATCAGCCATCAGACTAATTAGTCTTACCATTGGCTTTGGACATGCAGGAGGCATTCAAATTGAGATTAATGATTCAGTCTTTTTCAAAATAGTCTTTTAAGAGAGTCAAAGGAACAAAAGGAAACAACTGGTATTTATCACCCAGTGAGGAGTGCAAGGAAGACCTCAGGTAGTCTTGATACAATACATAGGGAGACTTAAGTGGAAAGATGACAGGTCAAAAATACACTTAAAACCATCTCACTGTGTATCCAACTACCCGACCCACCCCCTTTGTCCCCCACTGGTTCCCTTTGAAAGGAATTCACTACATATGCAGGTGAGGGAATTTGTAACAGAGCATGATCAAAAGCAAATTGGGTAAGTGAAGGAAAGCAATTACACAGGGAGATCATTAATTGGAGGGCTTATCTCTTCAGTGAGCTTGGAATGTGTAAGCTGCAGTGTTGTGAATTGAATTTCATGCACTCCTATTGTTTGTGAAGAGCTGGCTGTGTGTGGGAGGTACCGGGTGATTTGCCAAAAGTGTTGTTAAGAACACCAGCAATCAAAAAGCCACGAGGCTCTTAAAAGCCCAGAACTGAGTGAAGGTACAAAGGCATGAAGGCTGAAGTGAATTGGGACTTTTCACTGAAACAGAGCTTGAAACTGTGGAAGTACAATCAGTAATGCAGGGTAGTGAAGAGGAAGTCAGGGCAGAGGGGATTGGAAAAGGTCTTGCTAAGATCCCGTTTCATCAATCAAATTTAGGCTCCTGCTGGGACAAAATCTACCTAGGCCTGTTGTTAAGGCTTTTTGAATTCATAAAGCTTATAAAGAAGGGTCTGTTAGGAATCATTCACATATCTTGAGGGGAAATAGAAGTCATTTTAAACCATTCATGCATCTGGACAGGACACAGAGAAACATGAGGGAGCAGAAGCCTGGTTACTCTAGATCCTTCTATCCCATTCCTGTCACCCACACACTTACCTGCTCAGACATCTGAACCCTTGTCATTCTTCCAGCAAGCCATGCCACCTCTAACCTCCATTTCCTTTGCCTGGATTTTTTTTTTTCCCTCCCTAATTCACTAAGACCCAAGTTTCAAATCCTAGCTCTGATATTACTTTCTCTTTGAAATGAGTCCAGGTTAAGAATACTTCATGATGGCAGAATAGCATCTATCACAATACTGCACCCGTCCCCTGACTACACTCAGCAGCCTAACTTTCTGCTTTTCTACCTTTCCTTCAGTTTCTTCAATTCATGCACCTTCATACTTACTATGGTGTCTTTCTCCGAGACTGTGAATCCCTCTTCGTACTTTAGAACTTTCTCAAATGTCAATTCCTTCGGGCAACCTTTTCTAATCCTTCAAGTTAAAGAGTCTTATAGCAGCCTGCTCCTCTCCTTTGAAACACTGATTATTTTATGTCCCGTCTTCCTTATGAAACTGTCATCTCAGTGAGGTTAGGACTATATCTTTATTGGCCTCTGCTGTGTTACAACTTTCTGGCACAGTTCCTGGCATTTGTGAGGCCCCCAAAACTGTGTATTGCCTTTATTATTTCTTCTCAGTGGATTGTGAAATCCTTGGGGTCAAGGATCTTGTCTTTGATTTGTTTTCTTATGTCATAACAAAATACCAGGTGCAAAACAGGTATTAAATAAATGTGTATTAAATGAATAAAACATAAAAGAAAATATCTAGAGCAGAATTTCTCAATCTAGGCCCTACTGGCATTTTGGGTCATATGATTCTTTGCTATGGCGGGCCATCAGTAAGATGTTTAGTGGCATCCCTGACCTCTACCCACCAAAAGCCAGTAGCACCCCTCCTAGTTGTGAAGACCAAAATTATCTCCAGACATTGCTAAATATTTTTGTGCTGGTTGGGACAGTGGGCAGGGGTGTGCAAAATCACCACAAGCTGAGAATCACTGATCTATAGTACACATTTTTAAGCTGTTCAAACCGTAAACATGAACTGCTAGCTTTTGCAAAAGAAAAGTGACCAGTGAGCAATGGATAACAATTATAAAATTTATTTAGGATTATTTGAAGATTTATTTAATTGATGCAGGCAATCATGCAAGCTACTTGGCAAATCAACTTTTACGTAGGCAGATACAGGAGTTAATAAATATTCTGAGAATATCCTTATAAGAATTAAATCAGATAACGTACCTAGAAGTATCTTAGATCAGAGCTCATAGTAGCTCATAGTAGCACTTCTGTTATTATATTCTTTCCTTGATCTAATCAAATCATTTGGTATAAAATAGTCATAGCTAACAAAGATAAATTAGGAAGTGTTTAGTCAAATGAGAACACAAACACACAGGGCACACACAATCTATTTAGTTACATTTTTTTAAGGCAAAAATTTTTGATCAGTTGATCCACTGAGTTCTTTGTTGGGGGACTAGAGTGTTGACACAAAGAGTTTGTTAGTTTCTTTCCTGCTGGGGAACACTAAATTACATCCCACCAACTTAAGCTCCCCTGGAGTGACTCACACAGTGGCTGACTTTTAGAGTTCACCAGAGGTGAGTGTTCAGGCTATATAAGGTCCGATTTTCTCCATGAAGCAGGACAAACAAAAATTTATAATGCCAGCCTGCTTGATATAATTTCTAAAAGTAGAAAGCCACTGGTTTTACCCTCCCTCAACTCTTTCCTGGAAAGAAAGTATAAGAATTATCCCCAGAGTTGCTGGAAGATGGAGAATTTCTGGGTAAGTAGATTTATTTTTTCATACCCAGTGGGATTGATGGCTGACTGAGTAGTAAATTTAGTCTCAGTGTTTTAGCTCACAAATAAAGAAGTAATAAGAGAAGCTCTACATGTGTATTGGCTGAAATAGAAAATGGACAATGAGCAACCGGAGTTTTTAAGGAAACACATCCTGCTGGAAAAATGTTTATTGTTGTTTTAGAAAGAATTGCAAAATTGGGAGGTAGAGGGAAGTGTCGATGTCATGCACTTTAAACTGAGGTAAATGTTAGATACAACAATTTATGAAATGCAATTTGCAAGAACAAACAGTCAACTTAGATTGCAATGTGGCTACAAGCCTGGGAGGAAGTGTGAGGATATTGGGGGTCTGGGAGGGAGGTCTGTAGCTAAGTCTGCAGAAAACCTAGGATTATTATTGCTGTAATTTAGTGAGCTTTATTCCTATATTTGGGTTTTGACTAAAATTGTTTGTTTGGCTATAGCTTCCCTAAGTGAAATACTTTGTGTGGTACATAGAAATTCCTCAGTGCATTTTTTGTTTCCTGTGATTTATGCACTGAATTTTCTTCATGATTCTAAATTAAAAACTGAACAAAAGTTTCATACTTTCCTTTTTTCAACTTAAGAATTCCTTTATTGTAAGACACATGCCCATACATATAATGACTTTAGGTAGCTATATGATCCTAGGAGAGTCATAACCACTTTGGCCTCAGTTTCCATATTTGGAGAAGAATGAATTTGGCAGCTTCAACAAAGTACAAATTCTTCTACTTGACTCCTTTCTGCTTGAATCCAAATCCATTTTCTCTTGCTTTCTTCAGGTTAAGATGAACTCAGACTAAAAAAATGTGTCTTTGGGCTTCCCTGGGATCACTGCAATCTGATTATGACTTGGAATCTAATGAAAGGGCATGGAGTCCTACACTATGAGTAGAAATCTTAGCAATCAATGTAAGCCCACAGTCAGAAGCCTATGAACCAACATCAGGTTGTGGAAACAGGGCCAAACAGGCTAGGAAACTGAAGAAAACAAATAAGGAGATGTCTACTTATTAAGTCTACTTAAGTCTAGTACTTATTGGCTCTGTGACCTTGAACAGCTTACTTCTGGTCCTCAGTTTCTTTATCTGTGAAGTGGAGTTTGCCATTTGTTCCATGAAAGTGTTCTAGAAAGACTTAAGAATCTGTTCACAGTGGCCTCAGACCAAGATAAAGGGGAGGAGACCATGAGGAGACTCATAGTGGAAAATGAGGCTGATTAGGATAATTCTTTTTTTTTTTTGCGGTACGCGGGCCTCTCACTGTTGTGGCCTCTCCCGTGGCGGAACACAAGCTCCGGACGCGCAGGCTCAGCGGCCAAGGCGCACGGGCGCAGCCGCTCCATGGCCTGTGGGATCTTCCCGGACCGGGACACGAATCCGTGTCCCCTGCATCGGCAGGC
Source organism: Lipotes vexillifer (assembly GCF_000442215.2). Lineage (NCBI taxonomy): Eukaryota > Metazoa > Chordata > Mammalia > Artiodactyla > Lipotidae > Lipotes > Lipotes vexillifer. The sequence continues at coordinate 570,482 of NW_006777145.1, forward strand.
AGACTCTCAACCACTGCGCCACCAGGGAAACCCGGATAATTCTTCTTTTGCATCTTGAAATTTCTCAAAGATTTATTTCCTCACAATTAGTCTTGTCCACTGGCCAGGTGGCTAACATGTGGGTAAACCGATTTCATCATGATGTGCTACAGCACTCCCTCTATTACTTGACTGTTGAATGATACACAAAGTAATCACCACTTATCTCCTTACGTGACTGTATTAGTTTGCTCAGGCTGCTATAACAAAATGCCAGATTCGGTGGTTTAAACAACAGAAATTCATTTTAGCACAGTTCTGGAGCCTAGAAGTCCAAGGTCAAGGTGACAGCAAAGTTTTTCTGGTGAAGCTGCTCTCCTTTGATTGTAGATGATAACTTCTTGCGGTGTCCTCATGTGGCCTTTCTTCTGTGCAGGCACAGAGAGAGGGCTCTGGGGTTTTCCTCTTCTTTTTTTTTTTTTGCGGTACGCGGGCCTCTCACTGTTGTGGCCTCTCCCTTTGCGGAGCACAGGCTCTGGACGCGCAGGCTCAGCGGCCATGGCTCACGGGCCCAGCCGCTCCACGGCATGTGGGATCTTCCTGGACCGGGCACGAACCCGTGTCCCCTGCATCGGCAGGGGGACTCTCAACCACTGCGCCACCAGGGAAGCCCTTTGTCTTCTTACAAGGATACCATTTCTATCAGATTAGGGCCTCGTGCTTCGAAGTCATTTAACCTTAATTACCTCCCTAAAGGCCATACTCCAAATACAGTCACATTGGCTGAAATTCCAATATATGAATTTTGGTCTGGGGGAGATGGTAGTGCACAATTCAGTCCCTAATACCAACCAACCATTAAGTCTCTTTGGTACTTATGTGATCTAAGGGAGAGATGACTGAGGAAAGGCAGGGTAGCAGGACTGTTTCTTGTAGATCCCAGGATTGTTTGGATCCCTAGTTTGGAACAGTTTTTTGTTTGTTCGTTTGTTTGTTTGTTTTTTTACTAATTCCCACGTATGAATCCATCTACCAAGAATAATAGATACATCAGACATTCTCAACCAATCATGTGGAAATAGCACTGGACTTTGTGTTATATATCTTAATTTTGTTACGTATTCACTCTGTGGCCTTGGAACTTATCTGAGGATCAGTTTTCCCCTCTCTAAATAGGAATCATAAGGTACTATCCCTGCTTGAATATAGACAAACTACTGCTAAATTAACTACTTACCATTTTCACATAGGCCCTATACCTTTCTGTTACTCTTTACTTTTTCTAATATTAATTTCCTTATTTCAGGATCAGTTTCTATTCCACTTCTTCTATGAAGCCTTCCATGATATCCTAAAATATTCTCTCCTATTAGTAATCCAACAAGATTTCCAGGGTATCTCAAATTAATGACTTGTCCTAGAATTCTTTATGAAAACCCCTACCATATTTTGAGAGCAGTGGCTCTGTAATTTAAAATTTTATTCCTACTATTTTCTTTCTCTTCACATTTATTCAGTGCAATTATTGTGTCAAATTAAAAGGACTGAAACTAGTTAAAAAAGCAAATATTGTAGAAAGAAGCAGAAACCAGTGCCAGAAAGCCTTCAAAGATACCCTTGGCTGATTTTTGTGTCTTGTCACTGTGGCATCCCTCATAAAATTTAACACATGCTTCTCGCTTCTTTAATCATTCATTTACTTATCTTTCTCTCCACTCTATTCTGAGATCATAGAGGGCAGGGACTCTTGTTCTTTTCTATGCCACTAGGGGTGTTATACTCCCTATTAGATCACAGGTTTTCAATACATTGAAAGGAAAATGTGCAATTGAAAGACAGGGATTTAACTCAACTTTTATATTTTCCCAGCAGTGAAATATTTATTCTCCCAGTACCTTACACCCCAGGCCAGTGTCCCTTCAGTGGTTAAATATATAGGGAGTATCCACAGTGTATTAGGGTCTGTAATAGGCAACATGAATTTACAGAGAAGACGGACCCAGCCACTAGCTTCAATATGTCAATCCTGAAGAAGAGGTGCACCCGTAGATAGAAAATTATACCACAGTGTGAGATGCACACTGATAGAAGGAAGCACAGAGGCTTCAGAGCCCAGAGGAAGCCCATCTGTTCCACACATTTGCTTTTTTTCTCCCTTATACACACCAGGTTCTTTTCCACCTCGAGGTCTCCGCACATGTTCTTCCATATGCCTAGAACATGCTTTTCCTTCTGTCCATATGATTGGCTCCTACTACCCATTTATTTTTCAGTTTCAATGCTCCTTCAAAGGAAAGACATTATTGATATTCTAACTTTCAGTCAGCCTCTCTTATTCGTTTTTACATTACCTTTGTTTCTTTTATAACATTTGTGAAATTCCACTTTGGAATATGTAATTAGTTTATTTGCATGTGTAATGTCTTCTTTCCGCATTAGACTATGCACTCTGTGAAGGAGAAATTGTATCTTTTGTTCAACACTATTTGAAGCTCAGAGAACAGTCCCCAGAATAATGTAAGAGCTCAATAAACATCAGATGATTGAATAAAGGCAAGAATGAAATAATGACATTTGCAGCAAAATGGATGGACCTAGAGATTATCCTACTTAGTGAAGTAAGCCAGAGAAAGACAAATACCATATGATATCACTTATGTATGGAATTTAAAAACTGTTACAAATTAACTTATTGATAAAACAGAAAAACTAACACAACATGGTAAATCAGCTGTCAATTAAAAATAAATATATGAATAAATAAATACAATTAATTTCGAAAATTAAAAAAAGAACGAATGGGCAGAGAATGTTCAGCCCCATGGAAACCAGTGAGAAGAGGGCACAAGAAAAGCTAGGCAGTAATGTTTATTTAGGATTATGCCATGATTCAAGAGCTTTGATCTTACTCTCTGCACATTTGTTATAAGCAAATGTAAGCATTTTGCAGATACGAAATTCCAAAACACAGAGCTAAGTCCCTCTTCCAGAGATAAACAAGTAATACAAGGAGGAATGAATGCTCATAGGTTTATTTTGAACCCAAATCCCCTACTTTTTCATGAACTATGACAGTACCTCAAGCAGGTGCAAGAATAGCTGCTCTCACCGTTCATTTCCTTCTGGGGAAGCAAAGACTTCACTGCTCCAAAGTATTTTACAAACACAGCATATCCAGGATTCAGAGAGGTGGATAAAGGAATTTCTATTGTTTCCTTATAAATCCTATAAACTCCTTAATTTCTGCCTCTGGAGTCTCTCCTCTTATTTTAATGTTCATTGTATTCTGTTTTACATTACTTTGGTCCTATTGTCATCTAGATAAGGAATATTAAATTTATCATTACATCTTGCATCTCCATGCACTTTGCGTATTTTGCAGCAATTGCTTTGTTCACTACTAATTCTTTGCTTCACCAGAGTTAATTCTTTTATTAACAACCACAGGTTTTCAATGCTCTGTCTAGTCAACATTTCCTAATTTCTTCTTCTCATTCCCTTTATGTATTATTGAATTTTCTAAGTGAATTATTTAACTCTGCATAGCGTTTTGAGATGTGACTTGCATGAAATATGTTGTACAAACTAAAAGCATATCATATTAAAATGTCTATAATAATGTGAAGGAAAAGCTCCCAGGGAATACACTTGCTGTATATCATGACTGTGGGGAAATTTTGAGCTCTAATATGACAGTGACATGACGCAAACAAAAAAAGGGACATTGTTACATGTGGAGATTTGACTTGCACTTAAGTAGATAAAATGTGTTTATGTGCCAACTATGTTTTCTTTTGGTTTTATTTAAAACTTTCTTTTTCCCTTTGCCTTTAAAGGTAACCAAAAGAGAAGATAGGACATTTTCCCCTTAATTAATCTCTACAACAATTTTGTGGAGTGAGGAGTATTATCTCCATTTTATAGATAAGTCAAAGATTTACCTGTCATAGAAATTCAAAAATGTTAATTGACTTAAAGGTCTTTCTGATTCCAAAGTTTCTGGCTTTTCTCTAGATTCCTGCTTAAAGAATATATGGCAGTGGACATAGTGTAATTGAGTGGATTGAATTCTGCCCTTAATGGTTTTTGTCACAGAGCTGAGTAAAGACTGCATTTGGGGGTTTTAATGGAACAGACATGTTGTTCAGTCAGAGTGTTTTCTTCTAGAATATGTGTCCATAACTTGAGCCCAGAAATCAGGACCTTATAATTATACCATCTCTCAAGTGGTGGCAGCTTTGCCTGTTGCCCAAATGCTTATATTCAAACATCTTTGCTTGACTATAAAAGCCCTTGGTAATTTAGACCCACCTATGACAGCAACCAAATACCCATTCTTTCAATTACACTTGTATTTCTAGATAATGGAATGGGTTGGGAAATATTTCTTACCCCCTTTTCTCAGAAGAAGATGGGCAGGGGGAGAAAAAGACCTTATCCAGCAAAGTTGATGCTAGTCTTCAGAGGACAAAAAGATAACCTGGATGGCAAATGTATATTATCTTTGTCTTAGTCAGCTCAGGCTACTATAACAAAATACCACAAACTGGGTGACTTAACAACATAAAGTTATTTCTCACAGTTCTGGAGGCTGGAAAGGCACCAGCAGTTTCCATGCCTGGTAAGGGTCTACTTCTTACTTCTTTTTTTTTTTTAATTTTTATTGGAGTGTAGTTGATTTACAATGTTGTGTTAGTTTCATGTGTATAGCAAAGTGAATTCAGTTATACATAAACATATATCCACTCTTTTTTAGATTCTTTTCCCATACAGGCCATTACAGAGTATTGAGTAGAGTTACCTGTGCTATAGAGGAGGTCCTTGTTAGTTATCTATTTTATATGTAGTAGTGTGTGTATGGCAATCCCAATCTCCCAACTTATCCATCCCCTGATATCACTTATATGTGGAATCTATAAAAGGGTACAAATGAACTTATTTACAAAACAGAAATAGGGTCACTTCTTAGTTCCTAAATAGCCATCTTCTTGCTGTGTCCTCAACATAGTGGAGAGAGAAGCAAACTCTCCTGTGACTCTTGTAAGGGCACTACTCTCATTCATGAGGGCTCTACTCTCATGATCTCATCTAATCCTGATTCTTTTCCAAAAGACCCACCTCCTAATACCATCCTATTGGGGGTAGGGTTTCAAAATATGAATTTTAGGGAACACAAGCATTCAGTCTGTTACAGTGTTTAATTGCCTGTAGACCACAGGATAAATCTCCGCTAATAGAAGGAGTGCTCTTTCATCAATGTGGGATTGAACTGTGTTTGCTCAGAGGAATATTCATGCTTTTACTAACAGAGTTTGCTCATCTCAGGGAGATATAGTCAGTAGATTTTGGGAGGCTCATATTCAGACCAGTTCATGCTATTAGAACGTGTTTCTTCTCCAGAAACTGGGATGTGAATTGCACAAGCCCAGGTTGTGGTGATGTTTGAATTTGCAAACCAAGAGGCATCAAGGAATGGAAGCTCTTCCTGTGGGGAGAGAATACATTGAATGTGAGAGAGAGGGGCTTCATCGATCTGAGAAATTTGAACTCAGTTTTGAAGAGACATGTATGAAGTTGAGTGGTGGCAGGGGTGGTGGTGGTAGTGATCTCGAGTTGGGGATGGGTGGGAGTTCTTGCACGACAAACCTTTTGCAAAGGCATATGTGAAATAGGCCCTAACCCTGACACACACACACACACAGAAGCAGATACAAACACACATACACAAACACACACACACACAGGTAGATTTGTTTAGTCCTTTGTGGATCTGTATCACCAAGAGTGTGTATATAAGCATCCTAGGTGAGAGTGTTCACTCTGATGGAAGCGTATGACTGAATGGCATGAGGAGGGCCAAGTATGAACGCAAATAAGGAAACATATCTTTATCTTTTAACCTAGGTGGCACACAGAAGATGCCAGGCACTAGAGAAAGCAAAGTTGATTTTTAAACCACTCTGCATAATTTTGTAATATAAATAGAGGTCACACTTTGGAGACTAAAGTGCAGAGGGTTATAGTTTTTTTAAAAAATTGCCGCATAAATTTTGTGAATTTTCAAAGCCTATGTCAAATCTCAATGTTTCTTAAGTTGGTAGTGCTAATTCTCTCTAGCTATGAATGAGTATTTTGGTATTTTTTAAGTTGGTTATTATTTACATGTGATTTATTGAAGATGTACTTTGTGGCAAGAAATGTGTGAGGCTTTAAATATGCTGCAATGTGCAGGCTGACATGAGCACGTGCATCAGGAGCCACATAGAAAGATGACCATTCTAAGCCTGAAAATAAAAGCCCCTCTGCCCCATCTCCTTGAATAGGTACCTGTCAATTTCCATGCTAGCTTTTTGGTACTTGGTGCACCAGATGACTTGAGTTTGTTAAATGTAATGCAAAATGTTCTCTTTTTCAAAAATTACACTCTACTCTTTAAGGCAGAATTTTATAAAATTGAATTTGCCCAATCCATGGAGAACCTGGGTATCATCAGCAATTAATTCTGTTTTGTGCATCTTGGCCCCAAATATTTATTATGATAGTCATGAATGTTGACATTCAAATACTAATATAAAAATAACATAGGTATTAATTTGTTCTTTCCTTAAGAAACTTTATATTGTAAAAATTGTATTATAAAAGTAATTGTTTTTTTTCCCTGTGGGAGTATGGCTTGAGAGGTTTAGATTCCCATTTAAAAATCCAGTCTTACTGCAGAGATTTCAATTTAAAGATTTTTTAATATAATGTAAATGCTTAGCTAAAATAATCTGAAGATGACTAAAAAAATCAGAATTTGATTACATCTTGCTCTTGACAAATACTAACAATCTCACAATATTTATAATCACTAGCACCATCATTTGTGTATTAGTTTTATACATTCACATAATTTAATCATTTTTATCTCCCATTGTTACAATATACAATGCAGAAAGCCACTGGAACCATTGGACATGAGGAATAACTTCTTTGTGATCATGTCACTAGTTTGTGAACATTATCAGCATGATGCAATGCATGTTCTCCAAAACAATGACAGCTCACAGTTGTTAAATGCTTACTCTTTTGCAGATACCTCATAAGCACCTTTACATAAAATATTTAACTTATTGTCACAACAGTCCTATGAGATTGGTACTGATTTTAATTCCACATTAGTAAAGATAAAGTGGCTTCCAAGTTGGTAAATAGCTGCTCTGGGATTTGAACCCTGGTAATGGTATCTCCACAGCTCATGGTCTTAACTAATCCACCTTAATAGTGCCCCTCATTAATCAAATGACATTTTGAAAATGAAAGCTGTAGTAATACCTTACTTTATCAAGACAGTGTATGTGGTAGGGAGAACTGAGTATATTTTGCTATATAATACATTTGGACACAGTATATATAAAATAAATACATATGTTAATTGAGTTCTGTTATAAACTTCCAATTACTTCTTACTCACATATCAATGACCATTTTGACCCCAGTGTCTTTCATGACTTAAATTGCCTTTCTCTCCTCCACTGATTTTGATCAACTTTTTCAGTTTATTTCAGAATTTCTGTGCTGTGTCATCTACTTCTTGCTTTGGTACTCTTTTTACCATCAGCAGAAAAAATACATTTTGTTCATGCAGTAGCCCAAATTGTATTCTTTAAATAGCATTTCTTTAGTAGTTGATAGTTGTTTTTTAAGAGTGACTTTGCTTCCTAATGGGTAGTTTAATGGGTAGTTTGCATAGTACTGGTAGTTTGCTTGCCTTATTGGGTAAGGAATGCAAACATATGTTGCAATTTTTTTCTCTTACCTGAGTACTCCAGGCTAGAATTCTCTATATTGACATCAGATATTTGTTTATTTATTGCCAAAGACTATAGGAGGTGATTTTTTGAAACATTCTTTTTAAAAAGATACAAACATTTTCAATTTGTAGTCTCAGCTAAAAATGGATTTTCCCATGAGTTAGCACCATGACACTACCTATGCAATAAAATTTAATATTATATCACTCTCTCAGAGTTGTATCTCAAGCCATGACAACTTAATGTGTATCAAATATCATGTAGACTGTTGTTTAACTTATCATGCAATGGATGAGTATAAGACCTCTGTAATCATACTATGGTTCAATCTGACTGTATTATTGTAAATAAGTTACAAAGCCTCTTTAAATCTCACTTTATATTAACCTGTAAGTTGTGACTTGGATTTAACTAATAGCCCAGTACCTGCAATAGAGTATGAGCTAGCTCTGTACAGGTTCAATTCCCTTTATTAAGTGAATCCCTTAATAACTCTCAGGATGATCCCTGAGAGTTTTCATCATGAATAGATGGTAAATTTTGTCAATTTTTTTCTGTATCCATTGACATGATCATATGGTTTCTTTTCTTTAGGCTTTTAGTATGGCATACTAGCTGAGGTCCTATACAATCTATACTTTCCAGCTAACTCTCCAATATTGTCCCCTACTATTCTCTCTCTCTCTCTGCTCCAGGCACATTGCTTCCTTTCTATTTCTTGGCTACTTCGTGCCTTTGGACCTTTGTACTTGCTCCATCTGGCTTTCTGCCAAAACTTCCACATGATTAATATTTTAACTTCCCTAAAGTCTCTGCTCAGATTTTATCTCCTTAATGAGTCATACTCGGACCATCCTATTGAACTATGTAAACTGAACCTGGCATTTCTGATCCCCTGCAATTGGCTTGTTTTTTTACATAGCATTTATTACCTTCTAATGCATTATATAACTTACTTTTCATTGTGCTTATTGAATATTTTTTCTATCTCTCCATCCCAACTGTCCCTCTCTTCCTCTAGTTCTCTCCCCTACAAAAATACAAGCTCCATGAGGGCAGTGATTTTTATTTCTTTTGTTTTTTGATGTACCTCAAGTACCAAGAACTGGCTCGTGGTAGATATTTTATCCACATTAGTTGAATGAATGCCTGATTAACAGAGTGAATACTTGAATGGGTTCTGCTTTTCTCTCCATCTGCCTCATTCTCACCTATTACTGGTAGGTTTCCACATGTAACCAAGGAACAAGTGGAGTATGGTCATCGGGAGCTCCATTCTTACATCACATCACCTTAGGGAATCCAGAGGAAAGAGATGTACAATAGATAGATAGATAGATAGATAGAGAAAAGAATTGTGAGAATTGTGATTGGTGAAGCTTGGCTAGTGTTTTTACACCCATTTACAGGGTAGTATGAGCAAAAGGGTCTCTCTCCAGAATCAGAACCATGTGGATCTTGGGTTAGGGTAGGATCAGGTCATTGATCCAGAGAAAGTAATGTGTTTTACTAGAAGAAAGGGCTGTGGAGATGTTGGGCAAACAAAATCCACAGATGTTCACCACTGTCTTTACTTCAGTGTGACACCTCCACAGCACATCTTTATTCGACTAAAGGGCCCAAAATTACCAGCTATGTCAGTTCGTCTTAAATCATCTCAAAGGAGGAGTTACTCAAAAGTTGGCACAAGCTAACTCTTCCAAGTTACTTTGTTAACCATTTAAAATTCAGAAAATTTTGTTTACTTTGCTCTTTGCTTCCAGACCTTTCCAACTAACCACATTGTTAGTTCTTTCTAAATACACATAAAGAGGGTTCTTGGGTAGCCACAAAGTTTATGTTTATTTGAGAGAAAATTGCTTTAGTCAACAAAGATAACTTCTCCATATTGGCAAAGCTCTCCACAACTTATAGCAATTATGGAAAGATACAGAGTTGAGGAAGGATACCACAAATAAAAACAAATTTGAGACTTTATAATGGATGGAAAAAGTAATATCAAGAAAACATTGTAAGAGGGAAAGTTGTTAAAACTATTAAGTTTCCTATAGCATCTTAGCCTCTGTCTGAAAAGTAAAATTTTGTAGAGTGAAACAAAATATCAATTACATTATTTTTATTTAATTAATGTCATTTAATTTTAAAATAATGTTATTTATTAATATTAACATTTAATATATTATTTAATTTTCATCACAACACTAACATATGGGATTTGTTATCACATTTTACAGATGAGGAACCAAATTCTCAATAGTTTAAGTAATTTATTTAATCTCATCCATGGCAAAGTGGAGAATCAGACTAACCTAGGATTATCTGATTCTAAACTTCAATTTTCTACTTTAGACAACAACAACATTCTCCTAAGAGAAGTAAGACTATTTTCTTCTAAATTATAATATCATACAGTTTACAAGGCTGTTATAAGTGAAGGTGACGGCTGCAATATTGAACCAGGTTCATTAGGTTCAAAAGCTCTGTGCATTATTTTTTATAACTCCAATATCCAAACAATTGAAATGAAGGGAAGTTCATACACTGATTCTTCTGCTTATTATTAACAAAGGCTCAGAGTTAAGAATAAAACTCAGTTAGTGAAATGCATAAATGAAAATGCATATTGAAGCCAATCTTTATTATTAGAAGGTTGATTTCTATAGTAAGAATGATTAATTACTACCCCAAAATTATTCCAGATGAAAAGCATTTTATTGACTATACCATAACAATAACATCTTGTAGTGATCCTGGGAACTTCTATTATACTGTCTTTTGTAGCAGAGATTTCAAGTCATTAAAAACTCAGTTTATTTCTATAACAATAAAGTGTTTAAGAAGAATGTTATTATTTCCTATTACTTGAACTAAAAATAACACCAGAAACCATGGGGCCCAATAAAGTAAAGGGCAACAGCAGCCTATTATTTTTGAAGAATGGACACATATTTAACGAAGAATAAATATTCCTATGGCATCTATCTATATTGTGATATCTAGGAGTACTTTCACCTCTGATGGTAAACAGTACTGGAATTCCAGTTAGATTAATTGTGAGACATCTTGGTGGCTTATGCTTTTCTACTACCTTGTCGGGTGAACTTGGGCAAGTCATTTAAGTTCTATGAGTCATTGCATCTTCATTTTAAAAATATGTCAGCTTTACCAATATTTTGTTAGAATACAGTAGTAGTACACATACATACACACATACACACACACACACACACACACACACACACACACAGAGTAAATTGTAAAATCCTAAACATAAAAGAGATTGTTCTTAATGCATTATTAATTACTCTAAAAATTTCTTTCAGTACTTTTGTCACTGCAGTCATTGGTCAAAAGTTCTTATAATCAAAAACTTGTCTTTATAAACAGAAAGCCAAGGTGGACTGCAAGGGTGGGGGGAAGGGATGCTTTATTTGTACAATATCTTTGAAATGTTTTAGCTAGCTAAAAACTTGAATACTTATCTTTCTAGATGTAACAATTAATGAGAACATTATATGTCTGTGTGTGTGTGTGTGAGCATGAATGCATTTTAAGAAAAGAGTTGGTAACAGTAAGAAATGTGTGGCCGTATCATTGGGAATTTTACTATAAAATTACAAACCAGAAAATATGCAACAGTAATTTCTTTTCTGAGTAAACTTTGAAGAGTATATTCAGTGTTTATTTAAAGAAATAGTTACCATGGCATCCTTGCAGAAATATACACCAGCACATAAAAACAAAAATAGTAATTTTAGTATTGTTCTTCAGGATGAAAAACAGCATTTGCAGCTAATATTATAAAAGCATGACTATATATGCTTAAGAATATATATTCCAATCAGGAGACTTTTCAGGAAAAAAAATGAGTTAAATAATTTTCTTAATAAACAATATCAATTTAATGTAAATAGCTAGTAATTACATTTATGTAAATTAAGATGAGATAATTTTTTCCAGAACAAATAAAATTGCATTTCTCTGGATAAACTGCTTACATTTATCTTTATTTCTGTGACTCCCCTGTAGGCTCTGTGGCCTTTAACTTGCCACATTACTTAACATTTCTCAGAATGTGAAATACCCCCTTCCGCAAAGGCAAAGTTCTTTTATGTATTTTTGTTCTATACAAAGACTCCATTTGATTGATATTCCATTTCTATATCCCACAACACATCTTCTCAGTGTGTTCTGCTCTATTCTTTAAGATTTAGTTGAAAAGTTTTCATATTTTGAGCTTTCCTCTACTATGTGGTAAAATCAGGAACTTTTGTGTTTTTATAATTATTTTCATTTACTTCTATAATAATGCAGTCTAATTCTAGTTTACATGTTTGACTCATCAACCTAACACGAGCTCCTTAAGAGAAAGATTCACAAAAAGATTCATATATTTAGGTTTATTCATTCATTCATTCATTCTTCATTTTAACAAATATTTTTGGAGTATTTGTCTTATGTCAAGTAAGCAATCATCACTGAAAATTCACAGAAGCCTTGCCTTCATCAAACTTATGTGGACCTATCTCCCAGTGGGAATGGAGACTATCAAATAATCTTACAAGAAAGGTCATTAATTACAATCGTTTTAAATTCTGTGAAGGTAAGGGTGCTGTGCTAGGATACCTGTGATAGAGAAATTTGGTCTAATTCAGCAGATCAGAAAACGCATCCCTAAGGAAAGACCTTGTGATGGGTTACAGAACCAGTATAAGGCTTTTTCGGCTGAAATAGAGAAAGCGAAGGGATACTGTGTAGGAGGTGAGCTGAGACAGAGGTAAGGACCAGACCTATCTGGAGTTCTGTCTCTATCCCAAAACAAATAGAAACTTGCTAGAAGTTTTAAAGGGAGGCAGCAACATCAGAAAAGAACAAAGTCATATTGTCTTCAGTTTGTGTGAGACAAATGTCAAATGTCACATGATGCCCAAGTGACAGGTGATGTTAATTGGGACTAGGTGGAGAGAACAAGCCAGATCTGAGCTCTATTTAGCAGATGACACTAATGAGACTTTTGAAAAAAATTGTGATTATGAAACAGATCTTTTAAAAATTTTATTGGCATGTAGTTGCTTTACAATGTTGTGTTAGTTTCCACTGTACAGCAAAGTGAATCAGCTATACCTATACATATATCCCTTCGCTTTTGATTTCCTTCCCGTTTAAGGAGTTGGGAGACTGAGGGAGCTTCAGATGCCAGGGACGCTGTCTAGGTTTCTGGCCTGAGTCCATCCAGCTGACAGTCTTGGTCTGAGAGCTCCTACAGTGGCTCTGATTCAGCCTTGTGGTTTTTTGTTTTGTTTTGTTTTTTGTGGTACGCGGGCCTCTCACCGCCGTGGCCTCTCCCGTTGCGGAGCACAGTCTCTGGACGCGCAGACCCAGCGGCAGTGGCTCACGGGCCCAGCTGCTCCGCGGCACGTGGGATCCTCCCGGACCGGGGCACGAACCCGCGTCCCCCGCATCGGCAGGCGGACTCCCAACCACTGCGCCACCAGGGAAGCCCCAGCCTTGTGGTTTTTTCATAAGCCTTGTTCTTGCTCAGTGCCTTGGCCATTATATTTAGTGTTTGCTTATTTTTAGTGTTTAAAACAATTACTGTGGTCATGGACTGTATCTGATAGTTGTTTTTAAAAGTAAGGCAGATTCTTTCTCTTAAGAAACGTATTAGGGTTCTGTTAGGTACAGAATTATTACATATGTTCTCTCAGTCTCTCATGGTGAAGTATTCTAGGTATGATCATTGAAGATGCTATATCAGGGAGTGCAGGGGCATAAAAGAGTTACTTCAAACAGAAAAATGTGAGGAGAAAAATATAATGGAAGTAATTAAGTTTAATATCTAAAGAGATAAATATGATTTTGAAAGGCAGCTATTAGTATTCTGGCAAAGTGAACATTTTGAACAATGGCATGGAGGTGAGAATAAGGAGGGCCAACACAAAAGTAATGAAAAATCTAATTTGGTGGGAGCACAGTGTTTGAAATAAAAAAAGAGAGCACTACAAAGTTTGATTTGCGTTTTGACTGATGACTTGAGGATTGTTTGCTTAATTTAGTTAGTGGAAAGTGTTTTGAGTCAGATACAACAATTGGTAAGAATTGGAATAGAGGAGACAAAAGATACTAGAAGATATTAGATACAAATAAAAATATTTACTTGGTGTATGGTCAGAATAATTTATGTTTGATGAAATTTGAGGATCAGAGAGGAAGAAAGGTGGACATACTAGTAAAAATGTTGTTAGATTCAGAAACAAATAACCTCCAAATTCCCATCGTTTGATAAAACAGAGCTTTATTTCTCACACAGCTTTCCAAAGCAGATGTTCCTGGCTGGTGAGTATCTTTTCTCCATGTGGTGACTTAGGGACCCCAAATGTGCCATCTTGTGGCTCTGCAATGCCCTAATACCTTGGAATCCCTTCATCCAGTTGGCAGAAGGGGAAATAAAGCATTAAGAAGATATGCTTTCTAAAAGCTCCAGCCTGAAAATTATACATATAACTTCCACCTGCATTGCACTATCTGTTAGTCTCATAGCCAAATCTGAATACACGAAGGTGGAGAAATATAATTGAGTCATGTATTAAGGCAAAGAAGAAGGAAACAGGTTCTAAGAGACAGCTAGCTCTCTCTTTCAAAGATAGTTTCAAAAATTTCCGTGAGGGCTTCCCTGGTGGCGCAGTGGTTGAGAGTCTGCCTGCCGATGCAGGGGACACGGGTTCGTGCCCCGGTCCGGGAAGATCCCACATGCCGCGGAGTGGCTGAGCCTGTGAGCCATGGCCGCTGAGCCTGCGCGTCCGGAGCCTGTGCTCCGCAACGGG
>NW_006777145.1:585231-591721 GCF_000442215.2 Lipotes vexillifer
CAAAAAAAAAAAAAAAAATTCCATGACTGTGCATTGGTGTTGGTGTTACTGGTTAACGTAAACAATACACAACAAGAAGAGTGATGCGAGGATGCTGAATATGCTTAGTATGAAGTTGTAGGGCATTTTTTTTTTGGAGATTTCCAGCAGAAGTTTGGTTTATAAGTCTGAAACTTGGGGAGTACATTTGGGTTGCTTTTTGAATATGGCAGAGGATTTATAGGCTAAGCTGACTCTTGTAGAATTTATTCAATCAATAACGATATGTTGGTGCTAGAAATAAAGTGATAGATGAAATATGATCCCTTCTCTTTAGTGAAAAAGAAGGGAACTTAGGAAATTGACAAGGGAGCAGTTTAAATCAACACTGTCCAATAGAAGATTCTGTGATGATGGATATGTTCTATTTCTGTTCTGTTCAATATGGTAACTACTAGCCACATGTAGCTATTGAACACTTGAAATGTGACCAGTGGGACTAAGAATACCAATGTGAAATTTTATTTAATTTTTATTAGTTTAAATTTAAAATCTAAATAGATTGAAATCCCTAATGGACAGAGACTATATTTTAACTCACGTGAACAATAACAGTCAACAGCAATGATGACAAATACTGATGGAGCGCTTACCACGTGCCAAGTGCGATTCAAAACACTTTGTATGTATTAACATACAACCCTGTGAGGTTAGTAATATTATTATAATTATCATTTTTTCTGGCAAGGGAACTAAGGCACAGGGCTATGAGATCTATTTCCTCCTCTTAGAAACTACACAGTCCAATGCATGAACTCTACAAACAGATCATTCTTTTGCAGTATTGCTAAGAGCAATACAGAGGAAGCAGCAAGCACCTGTAAGAAACTGGGAAGCAAAAGCTGGAATTCACCCAATGAAAGAGCTGTAGAGTCTAGGATAAAAAATGGAATATGCTAGGTATGAACTAAGGCAGGACAGCAAAGCTGGCCACACAAAAATCTCTTTTATAAACATGTAGTCAGTGTTCTTCATTCCTTTTTTTTTTTCCTAGAATTACACAATATTCAGGATACTCATTAACCCATCTGGCAAACACCCAGTTGTTTTTCCTTACTTGAATCCTACGTTGGATTACAGCATGTGGAGCCCCTGACAATATGGAAATGCTGAAACATCAAAACTGAAAGTTCTTTACCCTCCTCTGCCCTCTGCCTTCAGCTGATCTACTCGCAGTCTGCTTAAAGCTGGAAGTAGCTACCACAGCCTGGCTGCCCTTTCCTCAGAATAGGTCAACCTGCCTGGAACTGAGCTCAGCCCATTTCCATGCATCATTAAGGCTGGATAATGATTAGCTAAATTATTCCTTCTCTAAGCTTAATGAGCTGTGATGTGATACATTTGTAATTCATTCTAAAACATATAAAAATAGATGAAGTTTTTGTTCAGAAAATCTTCCCCTAGAAGCCATTCACTTGGCTCTTCCTTGGTCATCCTAGAGAAATATGGCCCACATGGTAACCCAAGTTATTTATGAACTATTGTCAACTTTGAGACAATAACAGGATTTTCTTAGTTACACTATATATATGTGTGTACATATGTGTGCATTCCTTTTATGAAAATGTGACAATATAGGGTCCTGGAGGTCTCTCAAATGGGATAATATTAAATACCTTTCTTTTTTGTTGTTCTTTTCACTTTCCCTTTGAATTATTCTATTGTTTATGCCTTGCTGATATGTTTAATATAGATTTTTTTCTATCTCAATTTATGCAATATGATATTGTTTCGGAAGAGTTACATTCCCATCTTATCTTTGCAAATGAATGAAGAAACTTACTATTTAAAGGAGTTGTGTGTGCATGATCACGTGTGACTCTAAATCTGCATAGATAGAGTTTAACATTATTTAAAGAAACTCACAACTGGATTTACCAATGTCACATTTTGTGCCAGAAGCTCTCCTTTATGTGTTTGTTAGGGCAGGCTCAGCTATGGAGACAAAAATGTCAGTGGCTTGACGAAATAAAAATGTATTTCTTCCTCATGTAACTATCCTGGGAGGTTGTTCAAATAGAGCAATTCTCCTCCCCTCAGTCATGCTGGTACCTTGTCTCCATCTAGCTTGGGGCTCTGTCATCCCTCAGGGAGAAAGAGGAAAGGAAGTATGAAAGTGGAACACCAACTCTCTTAAGAATTCTAGCCAAGCATTTTCCCACATAATTTCTGCTCACATTCCAATGGAGACAGCCTAGTTTCATCATCTAACTGCGAGGAAGATTGGGAAATTAGTCTAGATTTGTATCCAGCTATGATCCCCATTTTGATGTAAGGAGAAATCTGATTTTGATGAGCAGCTGAGTGTCTGCCATATTCTGGATATGTAAAATACTGTACAGATCCACTTGGCATATCTTCTATTTTTTTTAAATAAAAATATAACTTTCATTTTTCAGATATCCCAGACTTACACTGTCTCTTTGTCTCCCCTATTACCATGGTTTCTTTTGTCTTCTTTATTAATATATATATTTTTTTTTTTTTTTCATTTATCTGCCCTTGAAATACTTTGACTCCTCCAATTTACCCCAGGCTTCAAACCCCACACAGAAGTAGATCTCTCTTCGTAATGTTTATCCCATCTTTCTCTTTATTATTATTCTTTCTACCACTACCTTTTAGACTTTGAGTCCATCTTAACTGAATTTTGCTATCACTCTCCCAGGGAGACTTCCCAACTCCTATCTTTTTCTCTTCCAATCCATTCAGTATACTGGCTCTAAATTAAATCCACACAATTCCCCAACCCCCAAATCCCTGGTTCAAAACTTCTGATGATTTCTCACCATAGTTCTGAATTTGGACTTGCCTTACCCTAAAAGTCAAGGTGCTTCTCACCATGGTATCAGTCTTCCTTCCATGTACTGCCTTAAATTCTATAGAATACACTGCAATTCAGTCATTTCCCACAATCCATGTTTACTGCTTTTCTATCACTGCTTTAGCAAATCACCCCAAATTTAGTAGCTTAAGACTAGACAAATTTATTATCTTACAGTTCTGGAGGTCAAACATCAAATGAGTCTCACTAGGATAAAATCAAGATGTCATCCTCGGTGTTTCTTTCTTAAGGCTAGAGGAGAGAGTCTATTTTCCTGCCTTGTCAGCTTTTAGAGGCTACCCCTATTCCTTAGCTTGTGGTCTCCTTCTTCCATCTTCAAAACCTGCAATTTGCTTCTTTTGTAATCTATTTCTCTACCTCTCTCTTGTGATTACATTGAGACCAACCTGATTATCTAGGAGAATCTTTCTATCTTAAAGACAGGTGATCAGTAATATTAATTCCATCTACAACCTTAATTCCCTTTTGCCATGTAACCTGACATATTCACATATTCTCGGGATTAGGACATGGGCATCTTTTGGAAGGGGTAGTATTCTGCCTACCATGCCGCATTTTCCCTCTCTCTTGATTTCTGCTTATTCCTCCTCAATCTTTCTTCCTTTCCTCCACCTCAGAATGTTCTCTCTAAGACACTTTACCTTTTGAAACCTCATACATCCATTCTCAAATTTCACCTCATATTCCACTTCCTCTCCAGATTCTACTCACTGGTATAAAATGCATCTCTTTATTTTGTCACTTTTTACACACATAGCCCTGCATTACTTCGAATTTTAACTTTTAAAAAATTGAATGCATTTTGAGTTATCACTGGGTTGATTGCAGTCTTCTAGGAGGAAAGGCATTATACTTTGTTCACTTTTCATAGCCTTCATAGACTTAAAATTTTTCCTACACATAATAACCACACATGTAATTTTTGTCACATTGAATGGAATTTACTTATTTACCACCAGCAACAAATGGGCACAGTGACATAAGTAATTCTTTAAGAGCAGGCAACCCACAACTAACTTGCATGTGTTTTAGGAATGCTTCTTATGGGACTTTTGCAAGAGATGTCTAATTAAATTTTTTCTCCTCATACTGATTTTATTTCACATAGCTTCTTTCCTATATGGACTCATGGGTAAACATGAAGATATCATCTTTGACAGCATGCTTACCCACACTGATCGCATTTATTGGCCTTCTCCTTAAAACGGAGTCTCTGGAGAAATAGGATTTAGACATTTGTCTGAAGATTTTCTCACAACAAAAATGCTTATAGAGTTTCTCCCTATGTGAGTTCCCTGATGAATGACAAAGTTGATTTCCAAACTCATTTTTTCTATAAGTATCCAAAGTATAGATTTCGTCCCATGGGGGCCCCTTGGTTGGCCTTTTGGCAAACTAGCTTCTCAGTCTTTCACCCTGGTGTGGATTCTCTCTTATACTTTGATCAGATGTTGACCTAGCTTACCTAAATCCTATTTTCAAACACGCTCTAACTACTTTACTTTAGGGATTTCCTATAAATACTAGGTGATCTATATCTCTCAGTATTTGAGGCTCTATAACTTCTTTAACTGAAGTTTTACTGAAACTCTTCTTAAACTCTCTTTAATTCAAGCCTAAATTTCACACTTATATATAATCTCATTAGAGCATGTGTTTTGTGAACCCTGTTGCTTCCTCTTGTTTTACTGGCATAGGGACTGTGGAATTCATGGTCTAAACAATGTTAACTGGGCTGGATAATTGGCTCTCCAACTTAAGCTTGCATCACATACATCAGAATCACTGGGACAACTTGTCAAATCAGAGAAATCCGGGGCCTTACACCCAGAGTTTCTGGGATTGGCTGAGAATTGGCATTTCTATCAAGTTCTCAGGTAATGCTGATGCTGCTCGCTGGGGACCACACTTTGAGAGACACCAATATAGGTGATATGCCACAGAAAGAGCAATCTAAAGAAGAGTAAGAATATATATTCATTTATGTATTAACTTTTTTATTCATTCATTTAAGAAGTATTTATTATGTACCTGCTACATCTGATTCCAGATTTTATATTCTTTTCTTTATATTCATTTCATCTGTTCAGAAGGAAATATGGAAGTGTCTATATTTTACATAAATTAATATTTAAGATAATTCATGCAAGTAAATCCATACATTAACATCTAATTTACTCTATGCTTTTTACAAAATGTAACTCAATTCAATGATTATTTATTGAGTGTCTGAGTGCCTACATTATACAAGGCCTTGTACTAGCAACACAGAACAAAATAAGAACTTAAAAATATTAGATATATTAAAATGCTTCTCTACTTCTCCACATTCTCCCATGTATCATGTGTGGATTTGTAAATTTGGCTGTTACCTTATTATAATAAAATATAATAATTAGTTTAAACTTGTCATACTGTTGTCATCCATTGTGCTAGTCAAGTTTCATTTGCCTTTCCTTTTAATTTTAGCTTTTGCTGATAGAGCTAAATAGAGAAAAAATACTTCTGGGTGCAGAAATATGAGATGTATAAAAATGCTATGTTAAATATATATAAATTTTAATAAATTTTGCTGTGTTTTCATCTATAGGCTTTTATTTATCATTCAAACATTATAGTAAAATGAAAAAAGAATCTTTGAAAAGAAAATAGATGACTCAAGACCCAAAGTTTAAGTTCATCAATAGCCCTCTGTGTGTGTGTGTGTGTGTGTGTGTGTGTATACACACTCAAATGTTGTCTGCTGGCTCTTGTCTGTATGCATATTTCTTTCTTATAATCTCGAGGTATTCATACTTTTTATTTTGCTTTTTACACTTATATTATAAACTATTTCCCATTTTCTATAGTTTTCATAATTATTTAAATGGCTCCATAAATTTTCATTTAGCTAAAATTGCACAGCATTTCCCTTCATTTTAAGCATATAAATCCTTCTATTTCTCTAATTTAGAAAAAAATTTTGAATAATATTCTCATGAAATATTCCTAGTAGAAAGATTCTTGGTCAAAACTATGAATATTTTTATGACTTTTAAAGGAGAATCTTATTAATATATAATGTAAACAGTAGTATATGAAGATACTTTTTAAAGGTTTATCTTTCATTGGTAATTTATGATATTTAGTCATTTAAACATGCTTTTTATTTTTAATTCACGTGCATTTTATTACCAATGAATTTAATCATTATGCTATGTTGATTTATAACATTTTATTTTTGAATAAATAGGTCATTTGAATCAATAGAATAGGTTTTACTTATTTATCTATTTATTTTTAGAGGATAAGACTGCTTTTCATAATTGTGGATCCTCTTCATAAGCCATAACCTCATTTCAATTTTCTATAAGTACTTAATAGAAAGTGTGCATTCAACTATAAATTGAAACTACATTTTCAAATGAAAATAAACATTTTTCTCATCAAGTATTTAGATTTTAAAAAGCACAAATATCTATAATGAACCACCCCAAAAAGAGTTCACTTTAGTAGTAATATAAGAAATTAGTAAAAAGCTTTTATAAGATATAAAGGCATACAAAATAGCATCACCATGAGGTATTCTATTGTCTGTTAGAAGACTGGATAAAACTACAGCAGGAA
>NW_006777145.1:591766-618630 GCF_000442215.2 Lipotes vexillifer
TGTTTGAAAAAGAAACATTTTTCTTTGTATTAATGCTATGGATGGAATTGTGTCCCCTAAATTCATATGTTGAAGCCCTAATCCCAAGTGTGACTGTATTTGGAGACAGGGTTTTTAAGAACAAATTAAGGTTAAATGAGATCAAAAGGGTGGGGTCTTTATCCAATAGGATTGATGGTCTTATAGGAAAAGGAAGAGCAAGATCTCTCTCTTTATCTCTGTCTCTCTCTCTTTCTCCACATGTATGCACGGAGGAAAAGCCACGTGAATACACAGTGGAAGGTAGCTACCTGCAAACCAGGAAAAGGGCTCTCACCAGAACTTGACTGAGCTGGCTCAGTCAAGACTGAGCATAGACTTCCAGCCTCCATAACTGTGAGATACTATATTTCTGTTGTTAAAGTCACCCAGTCTATGGTATTGTATTATGGCAACCTGAGCAGACTAAGACATATAATTAACAATAATTATAATTACATATAATAATAACAATACATATACTTATAAGAATACACCTTTTCCTACTCCTCAACTGGACCCTAATGCAGAACTTTGTTTTGGAACAGCCCAGAAAGTGTGATTTCAAGTTCTGTCAGTATTTCCCCAATTGTGTAATAGAAATGATAATACCTGTCCTATCTTCTTTCCTTTTCCCACAAAGGGTCATTATGTTATTGTACATGAAAGTGGTTTGCAGGACTTCCCTGGTGGCGCAGTGGTTAAGAATCCGCCTGCCAATGCAGGGGATACCGGTTCAATCCCTGGTCTGGGAAGATCTCACATGCCACAGAGCAACTAAGCCCCTGCACCACCACTACTGCGCCTGTGCTCTAGAGCCCACAAGCCACAACCACTGAGCTCATGTGCCACAAGTACGAGCCTGTGCTCTGAAATGAGAGAAGCCACCACAATGAAGAGTAGCCTCTGCTCGCCACAACTAGAGAAAGCCCACGCGCAGCAACAAAGACCAAACACTGCCAAAAAATAAATAAATAAATAAGGAAAAAAAAGTAAAGAAGTCCCTTCTGAAAAAAAAAAAAAGTGGTTTGCAAGCAGAAAACACTAAGAGATAAAAAGTGATTACCGAATGATACAATGTATTGGTATCTAATGAGCAACTATTATATTGCCCGGGCCAGAATTTTTTGGTCATAATCTACATCATCAGAAGCACCTTCTTTAATGCAAGTTACAAAACAATAAAGAAAAAAAAACTGAATGGATATTGGATACATCCATGGGCAGGTACTTCATGGTTAAAAGTGTCTGAAGTCCTAATCTGGTTCTTAAATTGAGGAATCTGGCATTTTTAACAAGACAGCTTCTGAATATACTTACAGACATATTACCTTTATATCACAGTGTGGGGGAATACTTTTAAAGGGCATCATTTTGGAAAATGATGACTTGTTTGTAATCTGTTCTATTTAGAGGATGAAGGAAGGGTTGGTTATTCTGAATCATCACTTTGCTCTATGCCTGAGGTGGAACCACAGGAACCTTGCAATGCACTTGAGTTTTTCACCTTCCCCTCCCTTCATAGTCTCTAAGCATGTGCTGTCAATTCTCCTACATAAATAAATTTAGCAAAGTATGTAATTTCTGGGGAAGATTATTATCTGAGATAAAGAAAAAATTGTCAAGTAAACTAGTGACAAAAATCTTACAGCTTCTAGTCCCAGATTTATGCTCCAGAATCACTACCAAAAACAATTTCATCTGTATTAGGAAGATTTCATATCCTTGGAGGTAAAAGGGTACAATGAATATTTATTATGGCCCAGGGTCTTGTTCTCCTTCTTTTATGCCTGTTTGTTTTTCTTCCTCTTATGTAACTCGGAAAGTTTGCTGGGACAGCCAGGCAAGGACACCATGCATATGGTGGGGCTCTTAAGACCTATTTGTTGAACTGAATGCATTTTCTTGTTATTAAAACTTCAGATAAAATCCTGGATTTACTTATTTACTAAACTTGTGGCTTTGTACCTGTTACTTTTTTTTTTTTTTTTTTTTTTTTTTTTCCCGCCGTGCGCGGGCCTCTCACTGTTGTGGCCTTTCCCGTTGGGGAGCACAGCTCTGGACGCGCAGGCTCAGCGGCCATGGCTCACGGGCCCAGCCGCTCCGCGGCATGTGGGATCTTCCCGGACCGGGGCACAAACCCCTGTTCCCTGCATCAGCAGGCAGAATCTCAACCACTGAGCCACTAGGGAAGCCTGTACCTGTTACTTTTATTCTCTGAATCTCATCTGACAAATGGGCATAATAATAGGTACCCAGTTTTGATGTAAAGATTAAGTAAGTGTAAATACTCATAAAGTAGATGACCTGTGTCTGGAATGTATTAGTTACTCCCTTCATGTTAGTTATCCTATCCTACCCCTCCTGTTTTAAAAAGAGAACTAAAAATCTTCTATTGCCATTTATGTTAAATCATCTCATTTAAGAAACTCTCAAGAATCAAAGGTAAATTCCACAAAATTAAAAGATGGGGGCAGTTTTTGATCTCTCATATATATAGATAATTCAGAAGAAGAATGAATTACATTTTCTTTCTATTACCTGGATAATTGCCTCAGTTAAGCGTTGGTATTTTCAAAAGGCTTGCTAGTTTTTAAAGGCACTTTTCCATAAAATATCTTATTTGCTCATCATGGTAAAACTTGGAGGATCAAACAATTATCAGTCCAGTTTTAAAAATTTGAAGATACTAAATACAAGTAAATACTTAACTGAATTTAAACAAGTTCTGTCTTATTCCCCCAACCCTGTTCCTTCTCAGCCTTTACTCTTTCCATTAATCATAATTGTGTAATTAATCAAGACTACAACCCAGGAAGTAGTTTTCCAATTTTTCTTCTTCTCTCTCATATCCAATTTCTAGTTCCATTGCCCCTTCTTCTAAGATACATTATGAATTCATCAAATTTTCACCATTGCACTTTCATTCCTTTAGTCATTGCTACCATTATATGTTATCTTGCACTGTTGTGATAAGATGAATATGGAAAAGATTAACTGAAAAGTTACAAATAAATGTAGGTTATTTTTATTATTGAGGTTTTAAGCATTCAATAAATAATACCCCTTTTCTCCACCTAACGTATATATGTATATAACATATACATATTGTTTTCATATTCTTTTCCATTATGGTTTATCACAGGATATTGAATATAGTTCTCTAGACTATACAGTAGGACCTTGTTTCTAAGTTCTTAACTAATAGGAAGAGAGAAATAAGAATTTGGCAGAGATTGAAGTATTATCTTTATCACTTCCCTGAATACAGTCCAATACTTTCGTTTGTTCACTAACGAAATGTATGACCCTTCTCTGGGTGAATTTGTGGCTCGAGTTTGTAAAATTTCTCTTATTCCACCCATAAGCCTGGGTGTTCTAAATTGGCCTCACCCTTTGATTCTCCCTTAAGCCATGAACAACCAGGTTAGAGCTATTCTACTTTATATTAATTGGAGAGCTGACAGCCAATTTAACTTCCAATCCAAGATGATACCTACCAGTCTTCCTTTGTGTCTTTTTGCCTACTCTCAGACAGGATCTTCTCTGCCCCACCCAAAGAAACTGCTTTTCTTTCCTGTCTACTATGTGGATGACTTAAAAGTCAGACTTGCCAGAGATCTTTTCAGTTTTACACTTTTTCACCTAAGCGTCATCTTACATGTAATATCTAATCTATGCCTCACTGGCTTCTGCAGAGGTCAAGCCTCTTGGAGTTCAAGATCATGCTGTATCTTTACACAGTCAAGGCCAACATGAACTGCTCAATAGGGTAGAGCTGTCCAAGTTTGCTAAGGTCCTTGCAAAGCTTGTTTGCTAAAGAGCTATATTTTCTATGAGCTATGCCTGCTAAAAATAGCCCTACCTCTATCAGTGAAGCCACTTGACTGTGAACAAAGCTGCCATAAACCATAATGATCCACCAAGGACAAAATTCCACTTAGGCCTCACTTACTAAATCCTTAAGAATAAAGCTATGGGCCAATCTTGCTCTCTGTGGTATTTTGTTCTCCAAAGCTACTTCTTGACTTTTCTCAAGGTTCCTAACCAATACATGCATATATTGGAGTTTGAGAGAACTTAATAAACAACTTTTTTCCTAATCTTATTTCAGAACAAAATGAAATCCAGGAGACAGAGAGATGGTAACCAGAGTATCTGCTTTATTGACATTAAGGTAAATGTAGACCCTGGCTATACATCTCTAGGCAAGTGAGATTGCTAATACTTTACTCTGAAATTGAGCAGACAAATCCACCTTGCCACAGGCTGTACTGTATGATTGAAGACTTTGTCCAACATGGCAGAGTCCACCCACAAAATTATTTGCTCTGTGGAAGAGCAGAATGCAGTTCTCTGAGAGCAGGAAGACCCCAAAGGAAACAGAGGAGGAGACTGAGAAAACAATGCTCATCTTTTCTAACCACACCAATTGGCTGGCTAACTTCTCCCATCTCTGGGAGGAATAAGAGGGGTGGGGACAGAGCCAAGAGACTTTATTTAGCTGAAGTTTCTCCACCTGGAAGCATGAGGAGTGGAGAATTACTGTTCTGCTACCAAAAACATATCATCATGATTCTGAACTTCATTTCTTAAATGAAGAAATAAACACTGAGAATTTAAATGATCTGAGAAACTAATGTTCATTAATTGCATGCTAATATCAATGAGAGAAAGAGATGCTCTTATAAATACGCAGCTGGTATAATTTTTTTTCTCATTCCACTTATTTTGATGGCAATAATGATGATTAGGATATGCTGGTTGCTTAGGATAATAAACAGAACCTTCCCTATAAAGCATTATCTTTTTAAAAATTCTTGGTGCTTTTTTTGGACTAATGTATTAGTAAGGAATATGGTCACATATTGGAATGGGGGGAAGAGGAAGGGTCTTTTCAGACTAAATTACTAAAAGATTCTGATACTCAATGTTACCATCTCCAGTTGAAAATCTCCTCTCAAGTTAGCTACAGAGCAGTGGTTTTGGAGGTCAGCATGTTTTATTCTTTAGGTTACTGGTCCTGAAAGGATTTGAAGACAACTGCTTCAGGGTCCTGTTAATTTCACATCACCATGCCCATTTGTGGCCCCTCTAGGCCCTCCATTGGACTGACACTGGAACCCTTAGCTCCTCACGTTACCCTCCAACTACCTAAGGTTTGCTGCCTCTTATGAATCTTTCCTCCCGTACAGCTCCTTCAGTTCCCTAACCCTGCATGAGGATACTCTCCTCAACCTTTTAGAAAAGGTACCTGACTTGTAAACCTTATCACAGAACAAGGCTTTCAAGTGATTCATTCTTTTCTACACCCACTTAATCCTAAAATAGTTATGGGCATCTTCATATGCCAGGCCCTGCCCAAGAGCTCAGGTTACTAAAGTGGGGAAGACACAATGACAATGAAGGACCTTAGGTTGCAGCCAGAACTGTATTTCCCAAAGTATCTTTCTTAAAACCTTGTTATTCAAAGTGTGGTCCCCATGGTATTATGTTAGAAATGCTGAACTTCGGGTCCCACTCCTGATCTATTGAATCAAAATCTTTAAAAAGAATCACAGTTTATGGGTATATGCACTAAACTTTAAGAAGTATTGCCTTAAAACACATTCTGTGATATGCTCTGTCTTAGTCTGCCCGGCTACTCTAGACTGGATGGTTTAAACAAGAGACATTTATTGTTTTTTTTGTTTTGTTTTGTTTTGCGGTACGCGGGCCTCTCACTGTTGTGGCCTCTACCATTGCGGAGCACAGGCTCCAGACGCGCAGGCTCAGCGACCATGGCTCACGGGCCCAACCACTCCACAGCATGTGGGATCTTCCCAGACCGGGGCACGAACCCGTGTGCCCTGCATCAGCAGGTGGACTCTCAACCACTGCGCCACCAGGGAAGCCCAACAATAGACATTTATATCTCACCATTCTGAAGGCTGAGAAGTGGGGTTTGTTTCTGTGAGAACCCTCTTCCTTTTTTGCAGATGGCTGCCTTCTTGCTGTATCCTCACATGGTGGGGAGAAAGAAAGCATGCTCTCTGGTCTCTACTTATAAAGGCCACTAATCCCATCATGAGGACCCCACCCTCATGACTTCATCTAAACCAAATTACTTCCCAAAGTTCTCACATTTTAATACTCTCACATTGGGAGTTAGGGCTTTAACATATAAATTTTGGGGGACACAAACATTCCTTCCATATAACTCTACTATTAAAAATATTTAATACTCTATTCAAATTAAAAACTTCTGGGTGAAATGAAGTTAAAAAGCTTTTGTATTAAATAATTTCCCAGAGGCTTTCTATGGTAGTTTACCATTTTAATTTCCAAGAAGCACATATAGTACATTGTGTTTCCAAATTTTTTGACCAGGGAACCACATTTAATCCAAAATGTTTAATGGAACTAAAACATTAGAGAGTGCTTTTTGGAAAAAATGGGGGTCACATGATTTTTTTCCTGTTTTTCTCTTTTAACTTTCATATTTACCATGTCAATGTCTTGTGTCAGAATGTCAAAATGTATTACATGCATTATCTCACTCAATTCTCCTGTAGACTTCCTCAATAAAATACACAATGCTCAGTTACATTTGAATTTCAGACAAATAATGAATGTGTTTATAGTATGAATAAGTCCCAAATATTGCATGGGACATATACTAAAATATATTAGTTTTTTATATGAAATTCAAATTTAACTGGGCTTCCTGTATTTTTATTTTCTAAATCTGGTAACCCTACAACCTCATAACAACATATGAGGGAGGCAGAACAAGCATTTGTCTTATTGGATTTTGTAAATGAGAAAACTGATATTCTGCAATGTTAGGAACTGATATTCTGCAAGCCTGTGACTTTCTTCATGTCATGCAATTAGTGAGCTGTAGAGCAAAAATCACATGTAGGCTTTCTCATTTCTAGTCCAGGACTCTAGCTTTTACTGTTTTAGCGTGAGGGATGATTTAAAAATGATGATACTGTGCTCCTAACTACTATAGTTTATTTCAGTATACATTATTTCAGCATATATTGGGGGCAGAGGGGTTACCTGCTTTTAAATTGATGTTCAAATTATTGTAAATATTTTGGGAGAGAAAACTATGTATTCCTGTAAACTAGTGGATCACATATAATTGGAAGAAAGTATATTTATTTAAATATTGGTTAAATAGGAGTCTCTGTGGGTCTGGAAAAAGTCCAGTGAACGTAGCATAAAACATAACATGAACAAGAACTCAATATATATCTTTATTGAATTAAGGAATAGAAAGCTATCTTCCTTAATTGAATTGGGTAACTAGGAATTAATATCATGGTCCACAGGTTAAAACTTTTGACTCTGGGGCTTCCCTGGTGGCACAGTGGTTGAGAGTCCGCCTGCCGATGCAGGGGACATGGCTTCGTGCCCCGGTCCAGGAAGATCCCACATGCCGCGGAGCGGCTGGGCCCGTGAGCCATGGCCGCTGAGCCTGCGCGTCTGGAGCCTGTGCTCCGCAACGGGAGAGGCCACAACAATGAGAGGCCCGCGTACAGCAAAAAAAAAAACAAAACAACTTTTGGCTCTGAAGTCAAATTACTTGGTTTAACCTCGATCTAGCTCTCTCACTCTGTGCCCTTAAGCAAGTTACTTAACTAATCTGTGCCTCGGTTTTTCCCCTGTAAAATGGATTTAATCCTTGTAAACAGCTCATATGGTTGTTGTGAGGATTAATGATTTTAATACAAGTAAAGTACTTTACAACAGTGACTGGCAAGTAGTAAACACTCAATAAACTTAAGCTGTTGTGATCATTATTTTTTTCCTCCTGCAGCTGCTGAGACCAGCATGTGCCATAATTATTTCAAGTTTCCTCTTACCCCAAATTGCTTCTCTTACTGGTTCCATTAACAGCCACAATAAATCACATAACTTCAAACAAAGGTTTTCAGGTTTGCATCAAATGCTCCATCTATTAATAGCTTGCAGTGGCTATAAATGGCAAAAGCCTAGAATGGTGCCTAAGCTGTCAAATTCTGCCCCTAGTTCTAAAAATTCAACTAAATACTCTGCTTATACTCACCTACAATGTGATTTTATATAACCATCTCCTAGCTTTTCAAGGTAGAGAGAAGTCAGGCAAAGAATCACCTTGAAAACATAAATTTGTCATAAATTCAACCTTTATTTCTAATCTTCATTTAATCAGTGAAAGAAGGTTGGAAATTAGAAGCAATAAGATATACAGATAATTTGGAGTTTGTGAGCCTGAGCACGTCAGACTAAGGTTTAAATCCTTTGGACACGTACTCTTAAAAAGAGTCTGTTTATCATAGCCAACTTCTGCAGTCCAGCATATTTTTCTCCATCTGCCAAGAGTCTGAGCATTTGCTAGGTCTGTGCCCTTTCTTCAGCTGATTGCTCTGCCCAGCACTGCTAACTTTAAAATATTCAAACCACTAATGTAATATGCAGCACCTGCAAATACTGTGAAATATTAGCGGAGTGGTAATGAGAATTGGCTGCAAGTATAATGACAACAGGTGAAATTATTCATAGCCTGCTCATGTAGAAAACTTAAGATATAAACTCAATGAGCATAAATGGAATAAGTTCATGACAAATATGAAAATACCCCGAACTGCTGAAGTAATAAAAGTAAATATAATAAATCTTTTCTGCAAACATAATAAGGTCCCTAACTGCAAATGTAATAAAACCTATCAACAGCTGCAATATATTTGGAACATATTATTTAGCTTTACAAAGAATTATACCCCCTGCTGGTATGGCCTCAACAATGTCATGCTTTGTCTTTTGCCAATGAGTCCAGATCTATCAGACTACAGTTTGCCCAGTGTATATTAAATATGACAGAACGTTAATACAACCAGGTTTGAATTGAAAATGAAATGCTCAATCCATATGTGCTCTTTGGCCATTCTGCAAGCAGAGCCAAAGGCTGTGGATCTCCCACCAGGGGCTGAAATGCAGCCAGGAAAGCTAAGCATCGGAGGTGAGGAATTGATGAATCGCTGGATAACATTTTTGTTGCTTGGATATGGTATCTGAATCAGGAAAGTGAGCGGAACGTGGACCAAGGGAATGAGGGGCAGAGGGACTGATGTGAGAAAGAGATATGGGGGTGATGACATTCTGTAAAGATCATTCATGTGCCGGGCAATTTGCTAGATATTTTGTCTCTTTTCTCCCTTCTTCCTCCTTTTACTTCCTTCTTTCTTCTCACAATGTAGCACGTCTGTTGAGTATCTACTAGTTTATATCCAGGGAGAAAAGAGTAACTAAACTCACTGTCCTTGGCCACTTGAGGCCCTTAAGTCCTGTGGGAGAATCAGAAAGTGGCAATACTAATATAATTATAGTGCTAATACAATTCTAATACAAGGCAAATACATCTGTCACTGGGCAAGAGAAAAGGATCTGGGACAGAAGCCTAAGGAATATCAACATTTAAGGGATGAGCAGGGGTTATATACACATATGTATGGGTCTTGCAGTTTTTTATATACATATAAGTTACTTTTCATCTTGCTTCATCCACTTAATAATATAGCATGGATATCTCTTTAGGTTGATAAAAACAAAACTAACTCATTATTTTTAAATACTACATAATATTTCATGCACTAAACTCCCTCAATTAACCAACATTTGGGATATTCTCAGTTTTTCTAACTTCTAATCTTTTGCTGTTTTGCTAGCACCACCCCCTGCCAATAATACTACAGAAAGTATCTTCATATATATTGCTTTGCATACCTGAGCTTTCATTCTGTAATACTGGCAATCTAAAGTGGAAATATAAAGGCTATGGGATTTTTGTTTTTAATAGATATTGCCAGATTATGCTCCCAAGTAAAGTATTAACTCATATTCTTACCAGCAATCATGTGTCTATCCAGTTCCCACAGCTAGTCACTAGACCAGACTTATTTTGCTTTACATTTTTTTCTTTTTTTTTTTACAATTAGAGGTAAAATATGCTTTTTCATTATGTCTTCAACTTCCAACTGCCAGTGAGGCCTATGATCTTTGTATTTATTGGCCACTTGAATTTCTTATTCTGTGAATTGCCTATTCATATAATTTCCTTACTTTTTTTTGTATTTTTTTCTTATCAGAGAGTGTTATGTATATTTGAGATAGTAATCAATTTCCTACAATATGAGCTGCAAATAATTTATCTTATTATTTGATTCTGTTATGGAATTCTTTTTATGTCTATTTTCCTTCGTGACATCTGGATTTCCTCTCACTTTGGTGGGTCTATTCTTTCCCAAAAAAGCTATATGAGAGCTCCTAAATTTTTCTAATATATTTTTTTAATTTAAAACATAACTTTAAATATAGATACAAAGCTATAAAATATATTATGTATAGGTATCTATTTATTATTGACTATGTATATTTATATAATATAATTATTTTACATTAGATAATCATACATTGGATTATTCTATAAGGAATTTACTTTTTTTTGTTTTTTCGGTACGAGGGCCTCTCACTGTTGTGGCCTCTCCTGTTGCAAGAGCACAGGCTCTGGATGCACAGGCTCAGCGGCCGTGGCTCACGGGCCCAGCTGCTCCGCGGCATGTGGGATCTTCCCGGACCAACGCACGAACCCATGTCCCTTTCATCGGCAGGCGGACTCTCAACCACTGCACCACCAGGGAAGCCTGGAATTTACTTTTTATGTGACATGTGCTTTGTTTTCTTATAGATGGCTAACCACTTGTGCTGGCTATGAAATAAACTTCATTTTGCTATTTTACTGAACTATAACTTGTCGTACATTCAATCACACTTTCAGGTGGCTCTATTTTGAACTAGTTATTCTGAACAGTTGTCTATACCTACTCAATTGCCATCCTATTTTTATTATAATGGGTTTATTGTAAGTTTTGGTATCTACTTAGGCAAAGTTCCCTTCATATTCTTTTGTTTTGTTTTGTTTTGTTTGTCATATCAGGTATTTATTCTTTCATATTAACTTCAACATCATATTCAGTTTTAAAATAATAAGACAGTATTCTAATTTTCTTCAATTTCTAATTATTTTTAGCTCTTTAATACACTTTATTTTTTAGAACAGTCTTATGGTCACAGCACAGTTGAGCAGAAGTTACACAAATTTCCCAAATTCTAATTTTTAACTTAGAAATTGTGCATTATTATTCAAAACATGATTGTAAAGTTTTTGAAGTATTTTTTCATCTTGACATATTTAGATATAAAGTTCATTAATTTCTAAAAGTGGTATGGGAGGTCTCAATGTTTTTTGATGTGTAAAATATTTTAATAACACTGGATTACTTGTTATTTAAAGATTATATAGAACTCATCTATAAAAAAATCTAGGCTTATAACTTTATAAGTGGTAATTTTTTAATTAATGCCACTACATTTTATAGTTATTTGCCTATTTAAAATTGTCTATATCCTTTGAGATCAATTTTGATAATTTATATTTGCTTGGTAATCATCCATTTTTCTTCAAGTATTCCAATTAGTTTTCCTAGTTTTGCACACAATATTTGTGTTTAAATATTTTTAAACTCTTTTGAATATGTGATTATGCCTTCTTTCTCATTCCTTATTAATATGTATTTTTTTCTCCTTTTTTCTTAATTAGAAGTTTTTCAGTTTTGCAATCCTTTAAAAAACCACACTGCAGAGTTTAAAAACTAATTTCTACGTTTTATTTTTGCTTTCTATGTTTCAATAATCACGTTTTTATTGATATAAATAACTTCTTTGATTTTTAAAAACAGTAGACAATAGCCGAACTCTTAAATATTGTCAAAAATTATTGACAAATATTGTAACCTCTCCTACTCTAAATATTTATTCAGATAAACTTTTATTTAGTTGCTATGATCACTTATTCATTATTCTATCTTCCTTTTCCCTTTATTGTTGCCTTATTTATTTTTCCAATTATATGTGTATAAACTTCTTAATTTTCATTTCTACTGCAAATAAAGTACAATTAAATTAATTTGCCAGAGTCTAGTCATTTTTTCCCTTGCCTATTTGTGAATTGAAACTACTTCCAGTTATCAGATATAACACACAGTACACCAACAAACAATACCATCTAAATCTTTCTCTCTTTTTCTTTTTTTGTTGTTGAATTACTTCCTTAGAATACATTCTCTAATGTTGCTGTGGTGGACAGAATCTTAAGTTTGTGCACATGATCTTCACATTCTGTTATTCACAGCCTTGTGTAATTCCCTTCCTTTAAGTGTGGTGGTGGCCTGCCACTTGCTTTTAAACAGTGGAATATGGCAAAGGAGATATAATGTATGTGATTATGTGTTTATGATTATGTTACATAGGACTATAGTGACTATCTCACTCGAGTCTCTCCCTTGGTGGCTCTGAGGAAGCAATCAGCTATGTTGGGGAGCCCCATGTGGCAAGGAATAGTGGGTGGCCTCTAGGAGGTGAGGGCAGCCTCCACCCAACAGGCGGCAAGAAACTGATGGCCTCCGTATCACAACTACAAGGAACTTGATCTCCCAAAAACTCAAGTGACCTTGGAAGTGAATCATTTTCCAACCTAGTCTCAGATGAAAACCCAGTCCTGGTTGACACTTCACAGCCTTGCGAGAACCTAGGAAAGAATCCAGCTGAAGCATGGCCAGATTCCTAACCCACAGAAACTGTGATACAATAGGATATGTTGTTTTAAGCTGCTAAGTGTGTAGAAATATTGCCGTGCAGCAATAGAAATACAGTAGTATTATCAGGTCATATGGTAACCTTACTCCAATATAGTAAGACATTTTAAAATTTCTCCCCAGAAAGACTGTATGCTCTAAGTACAATCAAAATGCATCAGCACTATAAAAATATATCCATTTCACCACACAATTTCAGATGTTGAGTATTTCCATTTGCTAATTTTTGCTGTTATTTGTTCATTTAATTTGTATGTATATATACACACATATGTTCAAGTATACCTATATTGTGTGTAAACAAATCAAGTGGTGTGTATATATGTATACATACACACACACGTTTGTTTATTAATGAGGCTGAAAAATTGTCAAGGGTTTTTCTGATATTTGTCTTATCCTTGGTGTGATCTGTCAGCTCCAATACTTTGCCTATTGGCTACTGAAGTTTGGGAATTAATTTAGTAGAAATTTTTAATCAGTTCTGCTGTATTTTGTATTGCAAACCTTTGTCACAGCAATCAAAAATTTTCTTCCACTCTGTCCAGGCAATTTCTAAGTCATGCAAATTGTTCTCACTTTCAATAGTCTCTCTGTATGTAGCCACCAAATACATAATTCAATTTAAAAAATAATATAAAATTAACATTTCTTGAGCACTCACTATGTGCCAGACAGTTTCTGCATAACACAGGGTCCTTATATGTCATGTCCATGATTGTATCTTTAGCACTGTACATAGTGACTGGCATATACTAGTTGATCAATAAATCATTATTGAATAAAAATAATAATATTTATTTGAGGGATTAATAAGGGTAGTCAAAGAAGAACCCAACTTGAAAGCAAATGAAAAAGAGAACTCAAGTAGAAACTTCTGAGCACTTGGTCCACTAAAATGTTCCTTGCATGGAAATTACCTTGCATCATACTCTGTGTATCCTTTTGTAATTGTAGAATCACTTTTTAACTTTTACCCTTTCCAAAGTCTAGTGAAGTTGGCATAACAGGTGTATTTAGCTGAACTCAAAATTTAGAGAATTCAAGTAACTTGCTGTATGTCATATGTGATACCATATGTCAGGATTGGGACAAGAACCCAGATTTCTGACTTTAGTGCATTTTCCATTATTCATAAGCTATTTAAAACTGCTTGTTTTAATATATTTTCCTGTGCAATTGAAGTCTCTCAATTTGCTTTTATGTTATTATTTATATTCCACGTATTATGTTCTATCTCCTCTGCAAGATCATGAGTTTAATTATGGTGGGCACTTGGTCTTATGTCTCTATTTTAGGTATATGGAAGTTTGTAGATCCACAATACATAGCTAGGGGAAGGTAGCATAAGTGAATTATACTTGTGATTCAGCTGTCCATACCGTCACAACTTTGAACATCTCAACTCCCTTGTCCACCTTCAGGCATAGACATTATGCAGCTGAATCTGGTGTTAGGCTATGCTAACGATGTGGAACATGGAAAGTACACCATTTGCAATCTCCATCTGATAGAACAGAAATGAATGGGTCATGCTTTCATTTGCAAAGTGCCTTTGGCTAGACCATACATGCTATTTTCTAAGTACCTAGATTATAAAGCACAGGCATAGAAAATTCAGAGATAGCTATACATCAGTGGGAATGACTATACTTCTCTACTGGACCAGTTAAAGGAAAATATATCTGTCTATTATATACCCTCATACAGTTATCTTAATGGCTTTTTGGAAGGTTATATTTCTTATGTGATCTTTGGTTAAATATCACATATTTCAATGTCTTCACAGTCATTTTTTTGAAAGTGAATCCCCATTTTTTGAGGATGTATCTTTGTGAAGGAAATTAACATGGGATTTTGCTTCCTTCTGGATGCTGGGGAGTAAATATGTATTTTCTAGAGATGAAGGAAAGAATAAAATAGAGGAAGGCATTTGAACAAGGTGAAAAAACACAGGCAATGATATAGAAATAAGTTCAGGGAAATTCAAGAAATTAGATATACCTAGAATTTAGGATGGGTGTAGAGAGATTGAGATGAAGGAAAGGGAAAAGATAAACAACCATGAAAGCCACATTAAGACGTTTGAACCTTCTACAAAAGGCAAAGGTGAACCATTGAAAGCCAGGAGAATAATATACTCCTTTGGTGAATCAGTGTAATTTAAATTAAAAGCAAAAGTATTTGTTAATAAATTAAAGAGGCTTTAGGAAGAGGCAGAAATGAGAAAGAGCGATAATGCAGTTGTAGATCATGTTTGAATTTGAGTGCATCAGAATCCATTGAAACTTACCTTTCATCAGAGGCTTAGTTTTTAAGTCTGTACAATTGAAATGATATATCTTTCAAAATACAGTTATTATGATGAAATACATAAGTGTATAATCATATATGGGAGTAAAATAGGAATTTATTAACATATTATTAATGTTTATTTTAACATGGCACACAAGATTCTGCATGACTTGGCCTCTGCTTTCCTTTGTATCTTTACCGCTCATTATTTCCTACTCCCAAAATGTTAAGTTTCAGCAACATTGAATACAGCTCGTTGTATCTTATATCCAAGTCTTTGCTAATTCTATTTTCTCTGGAATAGTTTTTCTGTGGTGTTTCCTTCCCATTCTGAAGTCTCACTGCAGGATTTTAATCCACCTGGAAGGCTTTCCAGCCTTCCCCTCTGATCCTCATATGCTTTTTGTGTGTATCTTTAACATACCTTGTATTAAAATTCTCTCTTTATGTCTCTATCTTTTCCACTAGGTATGATCCCACTGGAGTCTGTGGCAGTGTCATACTCATCATTATAGCCCCAACACTTTGCACATATCTTATCATAACTGCCAACAATTGCTGAATTTAAAAGGTAGACAAATTATCCAATAAAAACTGGCTATTGTCCAGATTAAAAAGAAAAGGGCATTTAAATAAGTAAATATTACTGGAGATGAAGAAGAAGTATAAGCTTAAATAAATACCTGGCAGATGGAATAGATAATGTTTGGTGCTTCCTTTAAGATTGTAGTTAAAGGAAAGGGAAGAGTTGAGTTTAGCTCATCCTTTCTGGAATGTAGGAATAGGTACTCATGATGCTTTTGCCTGAGATGGGGAATCCAGTTGGAAGTGCACATGTGTGGGGCTGTGGATGAGAGATGGTCATGAGACATCTGAGAAAGCACAGGATTTAGATAGAAATGTATCATAATCAGACTTCACTAATGTGGTCTGCATTCACCTCTCATTCTGCCTGCGAAGTCCTTCCTCCCATTCTTCATCCTGGTAATTGCTGCCTGTTTTCAAAATTTGACCCTGGTCCCTATTCTCTGGGGAGCTTTGCCTAACTTGTGGGTTGGATGAAAGTGCTCTCCTGCTTGCATATCTCACTTCTCTCTGGCATAGGACTTATCACATTGTCCCAGGGGAGACGCTCAACACTTACTCATTCATTCTTTAATGAAGACTTATGGAATCAATAAGACTGATCTCTTTAAAAATAAAATAGATTGTTTAGTTCCATAGCACTAAAAGTTAGCGCTCACTGTAAAAATGTGAAAGAAACAATATACCCACACAACTCAGAAAGTGCACATCTTTATTACTAATGCCAGATGGATTTATTTTCTCAAACCAAGGCCTGCCACAGCACGACATTAAAAAAGGTATCATTTTACTTTTAATTTGTATTCCCCATTTCAGAATTATGAGACTTCAGTCTTCTTCAGATTATGTTAAATTGAACTTGTTTTGCATTAATTGTTTTAAATAAAGGTTCTTGCTTGAGGGTTTCACTGAGTTGGTTGAAAGGAAATTCAGGACTCCAAACCAGCATAGATCTTCCAACACTGAGAAAACGTTTGTACTTCTTATAAAATTTTAGAAAGAATTGTGTCACGTGGCCGTCACTTTAGGAAGCAACCCTTCTGGAAAGAAATTGTCAGAAATAAGACTCTTCAAGTGTCTCTCAGTAAAAGATGTTGCCCACTCTGGGCATGAGAATTTCACGGTCATGGTTTTGAGTGCATCTATCTGGTTTCAAGGTCTTTCCATAACAGGAAGGCAGAGTTGTTCAAAGAGGCTTTAGAAAGTTAAAAGTGTTACTTACGAAAACTGAACATGTTCAAAACATACAGTTTAACATACATCTACATAGAGGTCTATATGTACATATATAGCTGTAAGGAATATATTATAGGGATTTGAGGCAAACATCATTTTTTAAAAACATTCACTAAATATAGCTGGGTAATTATTCTACAGTGGTTCAGATTTCTTTTCTTTTCCTTTTAGTTTCGTGTATCATAATGAGGATGATTCAGACATTATCCACCCACAGGTATGTGGTAGCAGTAAGAATCATATAATTCAAATCATATAAATCAAATATATCACATATTGCAGTGCCTGGACAAAAGTATGTGTTCAACAAATATTCTTTCCTCTGCTTTTCTGCTTAACACTCCAATGATATAATAGTGACTACGTTGTGAATGTGATAAAGTACTAATTTAGCTTTTGGTAACTGTTTCACACAGTGGTTTTTCTTTCATGGTATTATCACTAGAAAATGTGAGAGGATTTAAGTTCTAGCCATCATGGAGATCTATATATCTGCTAGTTATTGATCCTGCTTACAGAAAGACACAGAGAACCTAAATTGTGCTGAGCAAATGATTTTTTAAAACACAATTACATTTCTTTGGCTAGGGGCTCTGGTACAGTAATTACTTTTCTTCAAAAGAAACTTCTTAGCCCGTCACAATAGCAACAGACCTAATAAAGCCAAATCGATCCCCGAAGTTATTGGAGCTGATCTTCAAGCTGACAAATATTCTCCTCTGCTTTTCTGCTTAACACTCCAATGATATAATAGTGACTACGTTGTGAATGTGATAAAGTACTAATTTAGCTTTTGGTAACTGTTTCACACAGTGGTTTTTCTTTCATGGTATTATCACTAGAAAATGTGAGAGGATTTAAGTTCTAGCCATCATGGAGATCTATATATCTGCTAGTTATTGATCCTGCTTACAGAAAGACACAGAGAACCTAAATTGTGCTGAGCAAATGATTTTTTAAAACACAATTACATTTCTTTGGCTAGGGGCTCTGGTACAGTAATTACTTTTCTTCAAAAGAAACTTCTTAGCCCGTCACAATAGCAACAGACCTAATAAAGCCAAATCGATCCCCGAAGTTATTGGAGCTGATCTTCAAGCTGATAGAAGCTATTTCCTTCAGTTGAAAAGGAACACATCTCAGCCTTTATTTCCTTGTTATAAAATTCAAATAAAGTATTTGGTAGCATTTCGCTACAAAACCCTACATGCTGTGTCTCTTTCAAGCATTTCTAAGTGTACTTACAAGTTCTTTGACTTTGGAGTAAATTTCTCACTGAACTTTAATTTGTTATCATCATTGCTCAGGTGACTGAAAATGTCTAAGGCTACCTTATAAGTTGAATGGGATTGAGTATAAGATATATGGGAATCTTGCTACCACATTGCTGACAGAGGCAGTGTTGGACCTAGTATTCTGAAATTGCCCATACACCTGAGTAGGACCCTAAGCTCAGGAATTCCACTTGCTCTAATGGCTGATAATGGAAAAGAAGCTTGGTAAGTGAGACACAAAGTTTAAAAGGTTTATCAGGTTTATTGGGGCTAGGATGAGAGTAGAGAGAAGGCAAGTGAGGCAACTGAGGTGCAATATTTAAGAAGCTCCCTCTCAGGGTCCTTCAAGTCCCTCACTTGCTTCACCCCAGTCCTGACCAATTTCTCAAGATATTTTGTGATTCAGGAAAACAATGGTGGAGGACATTCCAAACTAGAGATTATAATAATGAAAATTAATATTCTTTTATGTGTTCACTGTAAAGAAACATCTACCCTGTGTTTTATTTTTCATTATCACATTTTTTCCTCTCTGCAATACTATTAGATGCAGATATCTTTACTTTGAAGATGAGAAAACTGAGGCACAGAGAAATAAATGTATTTGTCCAAGGTCTCACAGTAAGTTTAAGATAGAGCTAGGATTAAAACACAGATGCATCAGAGAGCTGGGATTCAAAACCTGGTTGGAGGACTCACTACATTTTAAATGAAACTGTAAAGCACATTTCCCATGCAAGCAGGAGGCCAGAGTGACAGTCTAGGACAAGATCAGGATAAGGCTTATCTGTGGTAGCTGAGTCTGTAGTTTAAAAAATTGAAAAAAACATTGTGAAGATGGTGGAACTGGAACTGTATTTGTTAGGGCTGTCATAACAAAATACCACAGGCTGAAAGGCTTCACAAACAGATACTGATTTTCTCACAATTCTAGTGGTTGCAAATCCAAGATCAAGGTGTTTCCAGATGTGGTTTCTCCTCCTGAGACCTCTTTCCTTGGCTTTTCCTATTTTTCCTTTTTTTTTTTTTACTTTTTACATGGCCTTTCCTCTTTGTTTTCATGCCCCAGGCGTCTTTTCTATTTACAAGGACACCAGTCCTATTGGATTAGGGCCCCACCATTATGACCTCATTTCACTTTACCTTTCTAAAGGCCCATCTCCAGATACAGTCACACTGGGGTTAGGATTTCAATCTATGAATTTTGGGTGGATACAGTACGGTCTATAAGAGGTACATAGAGACAATCTCACTCCTATCGTCCAGTATTATCTT
The DNA here is from genome assembly GCF_000442215.2 of Lipotes vexillifer. Lineage (NCBI taxonomy): Eukaryota > Metazoa > Chordata > Mammalia > Artiodactyla > Lipotidae > Lipotes > Lipotes vexillifer. The sequence goes on from NW_006777145.1 coordinate 611,133, forward strand.
GTATCAGTCAGGATAGGCTAGGCTCTGATGTAGTAACAAGCAACCTTAAAATTTTAGTGAATTAATGCCATAAATGTTTTACCGTGTTCATGCTATAGGCACAGTATGGCTTGGCAGGGGAGCTATTCATGTGCTTTCTCAGGGACCCAGGATGTGAGAGCCTTATCTTGACACAAGCTTTATCAGCTTGGAGACTGGAAAATGAAAACTTGGAGAATTGTGCACTGATTTTTAACGCTTCTACTTACAGGTGACACATCTCACTTCCTTTCACATTACAATGGCCAAAACAAACCATATAGCTATGCTTAAATGGAAAGGAGACAGAAAGTTACAGTCCTAGTAGTATGTGTCTGGAGGAAGTGCAGGGTGCTAGCGCAAGAAGCGAGAATTATATCTTGAACAAATGTCTGCTGTTTCCTTGGTGGTGAGGCAGCTTTAAGGATGTAGGCTGTCTCATATAGTTTTTACTTTTTATTTGGTTTGGTTTTGGTTTAGAGAGGCAATTTATAATTTGTATTGCAAGATATTTGGCATTTCTGGCCATGCCCAATAAAAGCCAGTAACTCCTCCTCATTGTGAGAACAAAAAATCACCCCTTACATTTTCAAACCCCCTGAAAGATGGGGCTGTGGGCTAGAAGAACCAACTACTGGGATACAAAGTGCTGTAATTTAGGAATGTTCACTAACACCCAAGGCTTGCTCCTCAATCCCAGAGCTTAGGTCTATTTGTCAGTGAAAGCAACCAAAATTCACTTGCTCACAAATATCAGTCATTTTTGAACAAAAGAAATGGGAATGGAGTGAAGACATCAAAATATGTCTACCAAGAGTCAGGTACTAGGGTGTAAATAATTCTGTAAGAGATATGATGTCAGGGAAACCAACAGGAAGAAGGGAGAGAATATAGACCAAAGGGAACAAAGCAGGGTTTGGTGTAGCCTTGACAGCTACAGAATTTGCAGGGAGAAATCTGCCTAAATACCTGCAACGTTTGGACTTAAGAAGCAGACGTAAATACTAATTGCAACAAATCATAAATACAACAATTTGAAGAAACCACGTGGAAACATTAAGTTGTGTGTGCTATGGTCTGCATATATAAGTAGGGAAACATATTGCTGACTATGGCCAGCATCAAAACTAGTGAAATTTACAGATTTTAATACCACATTTCACTGTTGTTTTGCAGCAGTAAAATACTTTTGCAATTACGTAGCTTCGAGTATTTCTTATGGAAAATTATGTTTTCTTAACATAATGACCTTTCAAGTTGTGGTAATACTCATTTTAATTTCAAAACTATTTATACCACTTACAGTTAGTGCCTTATGATTTATAATTTCTATTTTATGGGCTCTTGTTCTGTATTTTGTGGTATAAATATTTCCTCCTTAATATAATTTTTTTAAATGATACTGGAATAAATATGTCAAAGGAAGAGGCAAAATTAATATATTTTGTATTTCTATACACTGTAAAAACATGACAAATGGACAGAAATACAGAAAATATTATAAAATGAAGGAAATTTTTTAGATAGTTCAATAATTCATATATAAAACATTAATATATTTTATCTATAAAAATAATAACCAAATAAGAATCACAATAGAAGGACAGTTTCCACATACAATTATAATAAAAAAGATAAACTGCCTAGGAATAGACTTAAGAGATATGCATGATTTATATAAAGATAAATTTTTTTAAATTCTATTGAGGAACATAAATGAAGTTTTAAGTAATTGAATACTTTTGTACTGGAAGATTCAATGTAGTAAACATTTAAATTCACACAAAATTCATCTCAAATCTCAGTGCAATCTCAAAACACAATTAGATTTTATTGAAAATAAACATAGGACAATAGCTATGAAAATAATTAGAAAAATAATAAGGAGAATATATTACACCAAATATTGAAATCTCTATGGTTATATATTTATTGGAGATACAGTTCTGAGGAGATACATGCCCTCACAGATCGCAATCTATCCATGAAAAAAGTGGATGTTACTGATAATGTACATGATTTTACATGAGTATTTTCATCACATGTTCATTAGCCTTCTGAGTATATTGTTTGGATACTTGTTTTAATTCTCTACTTCCTTTTAGGCTAATATCCAATTCTCATTAAACTTTCTTTGTAACAGAAATTTATGCCCTATTTTTAAATTTGATTTTTTATCTTTAGGCCATAGACTATAAATTAAATGTTTCTATTTATACATTTTAATTTCAAAAAATTTCTTTACATAAATTTGTAATTATGTGCATTAATTGCATACACATTTAATAAAACACTAAACTTTTAGAAAGAAGAAAATAATTTTTTATAAGCTGCCCTCTGTCGATGTACACTTTTATTATTTTGGTGTGACTTTATTCTTTTTTTTACATGGTAACTACCATATAGGAGCTGGCTGTTCTTTAAGGTTTGAAAAAACTGAGAAAAAATCTTGTGGACCTCTCTTGAGATTTTAATATTAATATCAAATAATTCTTTAATAACTTGTTCAAATTACCATCATGTATTTTTCCATTAAGTTCTTCTATTTTTTCTTCCTGGATAAATTTTGTTACATATACCTTAGAAATAATGGATTTTATAAATATATAAAATTATAATATTTTCTGTATTGGTCATATTCTTTTTTTAACTCATAAATACTCTTTTTTTTTTTTTGCGGTACGCGGGCCTCTCACTGACATTTTCACAATATTGGGTATTTCTATTCATTCATATGTAACATCTCTCCATTTATTTAGTTCTTCTTTGATTCTATTTGTCATATTTTTGTAGTTTTCCTTATATAGATCTTATACATATTTTGTTTGATTTGCACTTGAGCATTTCATGTTTTGAGGTGCTAAAATAGATGGTATTGTGGTTTAAATTTAAAATTCTACTTGTTTATGGCTGATATGTAAAAGTGTGATTGTGTTTTGAATATTAACCTTGTATCCTGCCACTTTGCTAGAATCGATTATTAGTTCCAGGAGTCATATCCATTTTTACTAAATTTGTGTTTTTTCTTCTTGGTTTCCCCAGAATTACTAGAACTGTAACTATTTTCTTTCTTTAATCTAAAAATTTAGCACTAGGCATTTAAAAACTTATATTCAATTTTCTAATTCACTAATTGCTGTTTTCTCTCTTTAAAATATTTTCTTCCATTTTATTCTTCCATTGACTTTATGCTAATTTAACTTAAATTTTGGTCTGATCACATCCAATATTCTCTTCCTGCCTTTTTTAGTTACAAAAATATTTATGCAATTTGATTTGACAATGAGTACAACCTTATATGTGTCTTATTCCTAGGCTGCAATCGATTAGTTGTGGAGTCATATGACTGAAAAACTTACTAGCTCTGTCACTCTGGACATGAAAAATGAGACAATAGCATCTTCCACAGAAGGTAGTTGTAACGATTAAATAAAATAATTAATGGAAAAGACTGACTAGAATATTGGGTATATAATATACACACAATGGGATATTAGCCACTAAAAAGAATGAAGTCTTGTCATTTGCAACAGCATGAATGAACATAAAGGGTATTATGCTAAGTGAAATAAGTTAGACAAAGACAAATACTGTATGATTTCACTTAAATGTGAAATCTAAAACACAAAATAAATGAACAAACTTAACAGAAGCAGACTCACAGATACAGAGAGCAAACAGGTGATTGCCAGAGGGGAATGGAGCAGGGGAATGAGTGTATATATTTGATAGATGTTTTTGGATATATATTTATTTAGGTTCAAAATTTTAGAAGCCTCTACTAAAACATACTTACAAGTTATTTTATTCAAATTAATTGTCTTTAGTTTTATTCTCTATTCTGTCAGTAAATGACAAATATAGGGAGTTCATAGAGATAAAACTATCTGATAAGGTCTAAATTTCTTCCAGTGTCATCATTCTATTTTCAAGACAAGTTGTTTTTCTATTTCTAGATGCTATGAAATTCATGAGACATATTTGAAATAATTTCATTATGGAGTATGTGGAATACAGCTAACCCCATTTTTTTTGTGCATTATCTATGGCTACTTTCACATTACAATGCCACAGCTGTGTAGGTGAGACAGATAATGGCCTGTAAAACCTAAAATATTTACTGTTTGTTCTTTTATGGGGAAAAAAAATTCCATACATTGTATATCACTTTGGAAACAGCAGTAATTGTCACCTTCTATATGATATGTTACATTCTTTATCTTGCTAAACAAGGGTAACATTTTTTTGGGAGGTAAAATTTGTAGGCTCAAATGGAACCAGGATGTGAAAGACAGATTAGAGGTCCACAAGAAGAACAATTACTGTAAGAAGGTATCTATCTATCTATCTAGATCTAGCTGTAGATTAGATATATATCAGGAAGAGAGCTGTCCAGATTTTTTCATTCAGATCGTCTTCTTGAGGATGTAAGCCCTCTCAACATATTTTTAAAACAGGGACTGAGCCCATTAGAGGGTGATTTGATGGTTTTGTTTGCGTAGAGGAGATGGAAGAAGGAAAGGAGTTGTAGATAGAATTTATGAAAAAGTTTTAAATACATTTTAGGATTAATTGAATCTTCACAATAATTTTTAATTATAAACTGCAATCCTATGAAAAAATATGATAACAGGCCATCTAAACTATTTTCCTTGAGTTTCCCTAAAAGTGAAGATTTTCCCAGATAGATAGCCACTTGAGATGCCCTGCTCCCTTGACCACAGTGCAGATTTTGAAATACTAGTGTTGTATCTCCATTTATTTCAAGAAGTTTTAGAACATTTTTTAAAATGGTCAAGAGAGAGTTGATTTGAAATAACTTTAATTTACAAAATAAATACATGAAATATAGCAACTTTAGGAAAGCCTGGGTATGACATTTAGTTAAACAAACAGAAAAAAATCAAATAATCACAGAGTCAAGCAACATGAGCTCAAAGAACAACAGATAGTATCTACCGTAAAAAGTAAGAAAAAACAACTCTTCTTGTAACATGTTTGTTTAAACTATCTATGCAAAATCAGAGCACTTACTGTTTCTGATTATTTTGGCACACATACATATTCAGTCTTATTACATAAAAGTATTATTGTTGTCTTGCAGAATAACTCCTAGAGTATTACTATTGATGAGATAATATCTTGTTTTAAGACCTAGATTCAGACTTTTTGAGACAAGGGGCAGAGTTTCTCCCATTGCAGAGCACAGGCTCTGGATGCGCAGGCTCAGCGGCCATGGCTCATGGGCCCAGCCACTCCACGGCATGTGGGATCTTCCCAGACCAGGGCACGAACCTGTGTCCCCTGCATCGGCAGGCGGACTCCCAACCACTGCGCCACCAGGGAAGCCCTGGTCAGAGTGTTTTATATGTGCAAATTCTCCATCCATGAATTGTAATAAAACACAAAAGCTGATAGTCATCCTAGGTACTACTTATAATACTCTTTACTTGCTTAAGTAAAATAGCCTCGCTGTGGCTGGTTTCCTTGTGTAACAGGGCTATGTCAATGAGAAAACATGATCTCTTCTTTCATGAGCTTACATTCTGGTGGAAAAGTTAGATTCTACATGAATACTCAAATAGACAACATTTCTGTAAATAATGATAAAGAGCTGGGGAAAACAAAAACAAAAACAGTGACACTATAGTGTGATAGCTATACTAGAGAGTGCAGTTTCTGAGTGAGTGCTCAGGAAGGGTTAGATCCAATTAATGAAAAGGAAACAGGTTCAAGATAAGAGGAGGGACTTCCCTGGTGGTGCAGTGGTTAAGAATCCACCTGCTAATGCCGGGGACACGGGTTTGAGCCGCGGTCCGGGAAGATCCCACATACCATGGAGGAGCTAAGCCCGTGTGCCACAACTATTGAGCCTGCGCTCTAGAACCCGCAAGCCACGACTACTGATCCCGTGAGCTGCAACTGCTGAAGCCCGTGAGCCTAGAGCCTGCGCTCTGCAACGAGAAGCCATCGCAGTGAGAAGCCCGCGCACGGCAATGAAGAGTAGCCCCTGCTCGCTGCAACTAGAGAAAGCCCTCATGCAGCAACGAAGACCAGTGCAGCCAAAAATAAATAAATAAATTTGTTTTAAAAAAAAGAAAAAAAGAAGATGAGACGAAAGCATCTTTCAGACACAATAAAGAGTAAGCGTGAAGTTCCTGAAGCAAGAACCAGATCCACCTGGTCCAGCAATGGCCAAAGTTTGCTGTGGCTTGAGCATAGTTGACGAGGGCAGGGAGCAGCTCTTCAATACAGTGTTGGGAGGATGTATGGGGAAGACATTGGAACCAGGAAGCAAACTGATCTGATTTTCACTTTAAAGAATAATTTAACTACTAGTAGAAAATGGCTATTAGGATACAAAGAGCAAAAACAGGGACCAGTTAGGGGTCTGTTATTAAGAGTCTTGGCTAGGAATAAAGATGGCTTGAATGTTGGTGATTTTATTAGGTTTGAGCAAAATGGGTGGGCCCAGGACATGTTTTAGAAAAAGACCCTTGTCAACCTTACTGCACTGTGGAAATGTACTATTATTACAGTTAATGAACATTAATAAATTCATCTCAAAAATTAATTACTTAAGCCCCTTCCCATTTTTTTTAATAAGCTCACCACTATGTACATTGCTATTCAATAGCAATCTTTTAATTTTTGCCCGGTCCTTTCTCAATATAAGAAACTAGCATCTGATAAAATAAGATCCAGGTACATAGTTGCTACTTGATAAATATTTGCCATATTAATGACTGCATAAATAAAATATGACAGACTTGCTACAAGGCTATTGGGTCAAGGAGATATTTGAATGAATGAAAAGTAGATTGAAAAAGTTTATTGTTACAAGATAAAATTCATTTCAGGATGGGAATTTTTATAATGTCACTGACCCTGGGATATATTTTTACATGAAATTTCTTGGCAGAATTGGGCTTAATCTGTTAGCATGAAATAATGTATATAAATGAGCTTCAAAAAGAGCAACGCTTTGTGTCAATAATAGTAAGAATTGCTATCATTTATTTTCTGACCCCTATGTGTCAGATCTCATGCTAGGCATTTGCACATACATTACCTTGTTTAATTCGCACAAAAATCATAGAGGAAAGACATTATCCCCTTGTTTTCACATTGAGGGATCTGCTACTCAGAAATTTTATTTAACAGCTGGATGAAGGATAAAGCTTTCAAATTCTGATCTGACTAGTTTCATTGCCTCAATAAAGGGGGACATTGCTATTTTGATTTTGAAATAAATATTGACACACAAATATCAAGTACATTGTTGATTTCTTTGGAGGATGTCTTAGAAATTATGTTACATATGCTTCTAAAATAGTCATAGAATTACAGATTTTAGAGATTTAGAGGTAGATCTCTATATGACCAGATAGTTCTTTATATGTAATTCCTTGCTTGACTTTCACATGCTCAAGGTCATTGGAAAGCAAAGCTAGGATTCAAATCCAATTTGGTGCTCTTC
>NW_006777145.1:618640-633767 GCF_000442215.2 Lipotes vexillifer
CTGATTCAGAATTTGACATTTGGTTCATCTCTGTGTTTATAAGAAGACTAAGATAAAAGACCCAGAGAAATCTATGAAAGGGCTCATTTTGCCATTGGTGAAAAGAATTTGTGGTTTACTTGGAAGAAAAAGACGTGATAGCAGTAACAAATAGCTTTGGCTTTAAAAAAAATTGTAAGCCCTACGAAGTGCCTAAAAATAATGAAACAATATGCTTAGCATTATCACGAGGGTGCAGTGCTCTGATGTACAGAAATATAGAAATTAAAGGGAAGCTGTTGGATGTCAATGGCAAACTTTGCCGATGTCAGCAGTGTCAGTAGCAGCAACCACTAGAATGCATGACAGGGAAAGTGGGAGGACTTGATAAACAATAGAAAGATTATTGCATTGAACATTTTAGAAATTTCTCAAACGGAGAAGCGATTTTCATACCCCTGATTTGTTCACTTCAAAATGGCCCCCAAACACCCAGGCTGCTTTTTTCACTCTCCCTCATACACTGTGACCTCTGAGTCAAAAGGAACACACATGGAGAAACAAAAACCCGGGGAGGGTGGGTTCATCCAGCCAGGATGCATAAGTAATCTAAATGTTTACTTTGAACCCATCCAGAACAACACATTCAGAACGTCTCCTGCCCTCACCAAATTCCTTAGAAGTGACCAGTCTGTACTATGTAATTAAGACAACTGGACTCGGCGGCGACCACTGCGCAGGTCGGACCTCGTTCGCTCGTAACTCGCTCCGGTTCCTCTGCAGCCATGTCTGACAAGCCCGATATGGCTGAGACTGAGAAATTCGATAAGTCGAAACTGAAGAAAACAGAAACGAAAGAGAAAAATCCACTGCCTTCACAAGAAACGATTGAACAGGAGAAGCAAGCAGGCGAGTCGTAATGAGGTGTGTGCCGCCTATATGCACTGTACATTCCACGAGCATTGCCCTCTTATTTTACTTCTTTTAGCTGTTTAACTTTGTAAGATCAAAGAGGTTGGATCAAGTTTAAATGACTGTGCTGCCCCTTTTCACATCAAAGAATGGAGAACTACTGACAACGAAGGCCGCGCCTGCCTCCCATCCGCCTGTCTGACTGGCAGGGAAGGAAAAGAACTTGCATGTTGGTGAAGGAGGAGGCTGGGTGGGACGACAGTGAAATCTAGAGTAAAGAGCAAGCTGGTCCAAGGTGTCCTGCGGGCTGTAAAATGCAGTTTAATCAGAGTGCCATTTTTTTGTTGTTGTTGTTGTTCAAATGATTTTAATTATTGGAATGCACAATTTTTTTAATATGCAAATAAAGTTTTAAAACCTGAAAAAAAAAAAAAAGACAACTGATTTCTCAGAAGAATGGCATTGAGTACATCAATTACAATTTTCTTTAAATGAGGGTTAATTCTTATCTCTCTCAGATAGGCAAAGCCACAGTTTTGTCATGGGTTTCAAATGAATCCAGAGTATCTACTGACATCACCAGAAGCTCTGGATACTAATCACACCCATGGTGATAAAAAGAATGGGCCACGAAAATATGAAAAATAAGGTCATGTAGATAGGCTATAATTTATTATGTGCACAACATTAGGAGTAAGCTAGAACCCTAAGTTGTCATATTCTTTTTCAGCTTTCATGCTGCTTGCCATATGGATGGTTAAAAATGTGTTGCAGTTCCTCAGCTGGAGGTGTGATAGGGTATAATCGACAGTTGTACAGATTAACATTTGAGAGGGGTGGGTTTAAACGACCATGGAAGTTTACCTGTTTATACTTACTTAACTGCTTCCCCACTGTATTGGGAACGAACCACAGATCAATGTTTACTTTTGTCCCCCGACTCATAGGACTTGGAGATCCTTCAACACACTGGGGGTAGAAATGTCAAGGTGAATGAATTTTTAGGTAGGGAAAACAAGATCATAAAAACAAGAGCCAGAAGAAATTTACAAAGACCCAAAGCAATAGTTTTCAATGGTGGATATATCTAAATCACCTCAAGGTACTGCCCCCAAACTATTTCATCCCCCCTCATGCCTAGTCTATGGCAGAATATACCTTACTATTTTTCTGTGTAACAACTATCACCTTGTGATTGAGTAATTTTTATGTAATTTTTTTGTTTGATTTCAGAGCCCATTCTAGGCCATAAAAAACTGTAGAGAAAAACTTGTATCTGTATTATTTTCCATCTGAATCTATCACCTGGTAAGACCCTTCACACATAGGAGATATGTAGTAGATATTTGTTGAATGGATGCATAAATGAATGAATGAATGCATGTTCTTGTACTTTGACCTATCAATGGTATATTCTAACATTGAGTCTAGATGGATGGAATCATATATATTTTCATAAATTTTTTAAAATTTATTTTTATTGAAGTTGATTTACAATGCTGTGTTAGTTTCTGCTGTACAGCAAAGTGATTCATTTATGTATTTTTTTTTTTCATAAGTTTTTAGGTACTTCTGCTAAGAACTGCTCATATCCTTGCCCTGATTTAAGCTTCTGCCTGTAAGATCATGTCTGTACCATTGTTTCCCTAAACTACACAGGGCCAAAGTATATATAATAAATCCCATCATTCTTTTCTTCATATAGATTTTTAAAAAGTATTTACTGGCACCTACTATGTTCTAGTGCCCTGCTTGGAACTGAAGGCACAAGATGAATGATCTGGGTCTTTTATACAAGGACCTCTAGTCTGTCTGGTGGATGAGACAGATCAACAGAGGGTCTGTAGGTAACACTAGAGCCACTAGAGAGGGACAGGGAAACTTCCAGGAGCACAGAGGAAAGCACCTAGTCCAGGCTTGCAGGTTGGTCTCTATTAAGACCTCTTCTACTCTTCCTCCCATCCCTCGTAATACTTTTATAGTAGTGTCTGGGATGAGTCACATTCAAATGCACTGTTTCCTGGCCCAGCCATGAGTCTTAGGTATCTGAGACCTTCCTCCCCACTCCTTCCTCCCCACTCCAAGTCTCAAGTACAAACCATACTAGGTATCTCTTTTGTAAGTTTTCTGTTTATTCTCTCCCACCTCTGAGAGTGATTGCCTCTAGACCTCTTTCATGCCTCAACCTAATCCCGCCTCCTTGGCTAGTACTCTAATTCAGTGTTTCACCCAGTAAGTGTTTATTTAAAATGTATTGTTCTGAACACTTTCTTTCGAGTGTTCAGATGCTTAGATTCCTTGTTGCTGGGACACACACTTGAAGGCCAAACTATCCCATCTTTCTAACCTTTGGAACTCCAAACTCACTATACCAAAAGTGATAGAGGCTAACCATTTTGGGTCATATAGATTTTCATATGATTTAAAATTTTAACCTTATATATGATTAAGAAATCCTTTGAGTAAATAGTAACATTTCTTTGGGAAGAAACTATTTGGAAAAATAAAATCTTGTGCAAAATTTCCCCCAATAACCTCACTAATGATTCCCTCCAAGAAGCAAAACAAGAGTTATGTCAGTATTTCCAGGTGATATGCAAATAGAGCATCTTTCATTGTGAACAGCAAAAGTAACTTAAAAATCTCTTCAAATCCTTACTTGTCCTCTATAATTTGTTATGATTATTCTCATTTTACAGAAGAGGAAACTAAGTTTAATGGAATTCTGATGAGTTTTCCTAAATCATATAGCTAGTAAGCCACAGAATGAGGGATTTGACCTCAGTTCTGACTCTCCCCCAAAGCTCCTATTCTTAGAAAATAGAATTAAGTTGTTGAGAAAAGCAGTATTTGGATCCAGCTGGCTGTAGTTTCAGTCTCACCTCTTCCATGTGACCCTGTGTCAATTATGGAATTTCCCCTAAACACTCCTTTCATTATCAATAATATAGGAATTAAAATGACTAAATGATTAAATTACCTGTTGAATATGCTAAATAAGTCAGAGTAAGAGCTAATGCTTATCCAGTGGTTATCATATTCTGGGCACTGTTTGAAACATATGACATGTATTAACTCATTTAACAACAACCATATGGCTTAGGGGCAAATATTATACCTATTCTACAGTTCCAGAAACTGAGGCATACATAGTTTAAGGGATTTTTTTGTCCAAATGTCTTTCAGCAAGATGTGGAAGAAAGGGATTTGAACTCAGTCAAGCTGGCTCCATGATTTTATTTGTCTTTTTGCTATATAGTCTGTGCTAGTTTACAGTTTGGTATACTAGGCCATAATAAGCCCTGAAAAACTACATCTCCCTTACTCTATTTATTGCCATAGATTTCAAGCAATAAATATGCCACCTGACATCAACTTACTCTGAACTAGTACTTCTGTCTTTAAGACTATAGCAAATAGCAAGTAAAATAAAGATATTTGAATCAGTACTGATGAATTAGAAATCAGTAAAATGTTTTAACTCCTGAAGATGTGGATATTCACACTTTATTTCTGTTTATTTGGTGGGTTGTTTTTTTTTTCAGAGTATGACTTGCACATAATATGCAAAAGTTATAATTATCACTATTTGTTTTAGCAAATACCTCCACCTTCCTATCTGTATTGAGGAAATCCATACTTTTATTATCTAGGTTTCTCCCACTCTTTGGTTCATGTATTGCAAGTAAGTTTCTGATGCGAGTTAAGTTCTTTGGAGGGTCCTATGGAGCCATTCATTACAAATGGAGCCACCATGGCTAACAGGGATGACCTGACAACCGTTCCATGGTGAGTCTCCAAGGAGTGACAGCTTGAACTATAGCATATGTGCTTGGAGAGCTTTCGAGGGACAGCAGACTGCATTTTTGGTCTTATTGTTTCAGAATGCCAAGGCATTATGGCGACATGACTGTTAACAATAGAGCCTGCCATTGTTTTGGTGTTATTTTTTCTCAAGGCTTTCTGAGTGACAGTCCCTGGGGAGAATGAATTATCATCCTTAACTTGTAACTTAACTACTCCTTTTGTCATTCTGCATAATTGCTGTCACCCAGGTAAAACTAAATAGTTTTTCTCCCTGGTAAATTCTCCCACACTCAGCTTGGAGACCTTCAGGCAAGACAGGCAGTGGGGAACCTGGGCAGATAATGTGGTGATCTAAAATCACTCCTAGAAAAGGAGAGTCTTTGAAAAGCTTTGTCTCTGAAAACAAATGTCAAGCACAGTGAAGACATTTGTTTAAATAACTAAAGTTGCCATTTATTTAGCAATTACAAAAATAGGTATTAAAATAGCATGTGCCATATACAATTGTGAAGGTTAAATGGTTAATGCATTGAAAGTGCCTAGCCCAGTGTGTGGCATAAAATAAGAGATCAGTAAGTGTTAGCCTTTATTGCTTTGTGACATTATGTGTTTAATCATTATTACTGTCTTTCAAGGTAGTTATTATTAGTGTCACTTTATAGATGAGAAAACTGAATTTTATTGGAGCTGGAATTTAGAAGTAAGTAGGCTAAACTCTGAAGTCAGATGTGCTTAACTTCCAAAATGCTCTCTGATTCACCCAGTGACTTGTGTCGAGGGAGAGATCGAGATAGGTGGCCACCCAAGGGAAATGAACAGTATTTGGGGCTGATCATAGACTATCAAGTTTACCAGTTAGTCCCATTATTTGAGTGAATTTTTCCATTTTTCCATAAAGCTGTATTTTCATAAAACTAATATAATTGGTTAAATACAATAATCTATTTTGAAATATAACTGCTTGGATAATTTTTTTATTTTCATGAAGGCCTTGAGGCTGATAAATATTGATAATAATATTTATAAAATGATAATAATATTATCAATAAAATATTGATAATATTATCAATATAATATTGATAATAATAATATTTAGTAATAGTAGTCACATAATAATGATGATGATAACAAGAATAATGTGAATAGTAAAAGATATCATTTATTGACCACTTACTATGTGCCAAGCATTTTTCTAAGAACTTACCATTCATTATCTCATTTAATCGTCATTAGGCAGGAACTATTATTATCTCTGATTTGTATGTTATAAAACTGAGGCTCAGAGAGGTCAAGTAACATATGGAAAGTCCGAATTATTAAAGAGGTGAGACAGGATTTGAATCCAGGCAGTCAGACTCCTGGGTCATGCTCTTTACAAGGGTAGTACATGATGAATTGAGACTCAAGCCCAACACTCCCTTTCTCATATGCTCCCACTCTTTCCTTCTCATTCAAATCCATGATAAGCATGGATCCCTCTTGAATCCACCCTCTGCTGTATCTACATTTGGTTAGACTTGCAGGGCATACTCATTCGATTTTAGAAAGTGAGATGTTCTTAGACTTTATTATGATCCATATTGGCAGTGCCCAAGCAAATAACCCAGAGTAAGTATAATATAAGGACTGAATTCACAGACTATAGACATGATTCTCAGTCAGGTCTGAAAGAATAGGGGATGAGGGATATGGGTAGGGATGGGGGCTGGAGCCTGGGGAGTGAAGGAAGTCTCTTTGGAGCCAAGTTAGCGTTTCTAGAAAAGAGATACATTGAAAAGCACATTCATATGACTACCGTTTTCATTATATACAAACTACAGAAAGGAAAGTTCAGCAAAATCTTTGCTGGCAGGTGAAGGAAGTATGTTAAAAAGAGAGGTTGAACAACACTGACCTACCTAAAAGTATGTCTAGTTTTCACTCAGACAGACCTGTGCTTAAAGACTGCATACATTTTAGAGCAAGTTATTTCAACTGAGCCTCAACTTAATCATCTTTAAAAAAGGAATTCTGATACTTTTCTTACAGGTATAATTCCTAGCACATGGTAGGAACTCTATAACTGGAATCTATTGTTATTATTATCATGATCATTTACCCTAATTACAAGGTTAAAGTAATATTCATTCAATGGCAAAACAATCAGTAGTTTTGAAAATTCATATCCACATTAATTTTATTCTTGATGCCCCATAATTGACAATATCTTTCTCTAAGCACTGACAACTAAAAATATACTCCACTTTATGGTCTATTTCTCTCTCTCTTGTTTTTTTCATGATCTCTCTGATCCCCCTCCAAAACAGTATATCTCTTCAGTTTATGCTTCATGACTTTTCTCTCTAAGGTACTCAAAACAAGAGATTCCAGTTTTCACAGCATACATAATGTATTTTGTATTAAAACAAAAAACAAAGAACATTTTCAACTCCTGACCATGCTTACTGAAAGCAAGTATTGTAGTCTGTCCATTTCTTGATGAAATTCCTCATTAGGGGTCTTAAAATGTACAAAGGCTTGTTTCCATGTTGATGTAAAAATATTTAAAAATAGTGTGAAGACTAGGCTGTTCCCTAGAAATACACTGAATTGCAAATTCCAGCTACATTCTTTGAGGGGTTAAAGTCATCCTGAGGAGTGTCCCGGAGAACAAATCACCACAGTATCAGTTGGTTGTGATACTGCCACTTTCTCGTGAGCTGGACCTTAGTTGCCAGGGTCAGATACTTTGCAGCTGTCCTGGCAGTCACAGCGAGGAGTTGATATTTAACCTAGGACACCAGCCAAGAATTATTTATCTGTCAAAACTTGTCAAATATAAGTCAGTGTTACTTTGCCTGCTGAGCCCTAGACTGTCTGCCCGCCTGATTTCCATGAGGGAGATCTTCAGATAATTTCTATAACGGCAGGAAAGGGCAGCCTATTGCAAAAGGTAAAAAGAGAAGTAAGACACTCTTTTGTAACTTGCTCCTCTTCCACTAAAACCGAATGAGCATCCTTTGAATTTTGAATGCATTGTCTCCACAGGCAGCAACACTGAATTTTGAGTCAGGAAAAGCAACACCTTCCTTTCCCTGGCTCACCCCTCAGGACCTTTGGATTTCAAAAGTCAGTTTTGAAGCACCTGGTTTTCCAGGAGTTTGAAATGTGTCAAATTGACTCAGACTTGCCTGGACACTCCTTTCAAGTGTGGGAATGGTGACCTCTTCCAGGTCACCTTCTATGCTCTTTTTCGTGCTTGGATCCCCTGCACTGCAGCCCAGACGGGACCAGTTGATCCTCTCTCCACCTCAGTTAAAACGGCACATTTGGTTTGCAGAAAATAACAAGAAGAATCCAAGAATGCTTGTCTTGGATTCAGTTCTGTTAAAATTTTCTTTGATAACAAGTTTGTTTAGGGGAAGGAGGAAAAAAGGAACTCTGGTGTGTGTGTGTGTGTGTGTGTGTGTGTGTGTGTGTGTGTGTGTGTGAGATGGGAGGTGAGGGTCCACTTACAGCCCTACTGATGAAAAACAGCAGATATTTGGAAGCACATCATGGTTTTATTTTTCAACCAAACTGCAGGGCTGAGAGGTTTGACTGCTGGGAGGAAAGAAGGCACATTTGTCAGAATTTTCACTTTGATGCATGCTTATGCATTAAATACAATATCTGAGGGGATATGAATTGCTCTGGTGTCCAGTGGCTTTAGGGCTAAGTTTTACCTTATGGTTTTGCAAGTCTGCCCTGTGTCTTAGAACAGCTTCATATTGAGTAAAGGTATTTGAGGCCCATTACCCTATAGAAAAGCAGCTGAAAAATTAATTTGCCTACTGGAGAGTAAACTCACAGGTGTGGGGAGAAAACAATCAATCAATGTCAATAAATGTGTTTTGGAGAAATTCTGTGTTTCTGCCTCCTGTGTGATTTCGGTGCAAATTTTAGGACATAGTAGGTGCTTGATAAATGTCTTGAATGAAGCTATGTACTGTGCTATGTTTACACAGCACGTGTTACATAACTCCTTAGAATTCTTCTCTTGATCTAAGTAATAGGCTGGTAATGAATCCATGTGATATTTAAAAGACAAAACTGGTTAGTAGAAAGGATACCAATTCAACTCAGGTGCTGAATACACGTTGGTTGGATAAAATGAAAATTCATGACTGAAAACTATTGCCAGTAAAGTAATTTTATGCTGCCTGGCCCCAGACATAAGCAGAGCATATATTAAACATATATTTATGGTAAACACTTGCAATTCATTTTAGAGAAAATAATTCCCAGGGCAATCTATCTCTGGACTTGTCTAGAACAGTTGTTGAAGTCATAATTAAAATGTTTTCCTTGATTTGGAAGGGGAGAGGAATTGGGACCTTGGTTGTCCAGCTGAGAGGAACGGTCCTTTATGGAGGAGGAGGTGACATTCTTTCCATCCATAATTCGGTGGCTTAATCCTTAGCAACAGACCTAATCATTGCTTTGGGCTTTCCAGCTGTGTTAAACCAACAGAGTGATATGAAGACTGTTAAGGAAATGTCTGGTTGTTCACATATTGATTAAATCCTATACATCATCATCCCATTTTTAAGGTCAAAATGAATAGAAGTTAGGAAACTCTCCCAGCATCCTCAAATGACTAAATGTTTAATTATTGAGAGAGTGAATAGCTTAAGTCTGCTGCAAAACATGCAGCCTGAGTGCCTGTTTAACAGTCCTTCAACTCACCTTGAAAGACAGCCCTCCTTAGGTTGCACTCTTTTTAGAAAAGAGTTCTAGGGAATATTTGCCCGCTCTTGAATAACATCAGTTGATTTCCTTTTATCAGACCACAATATCTATGTACTTAATGATTATTTTAGCTTAGAAGGAGCCCAGGGTCATATCTCTTGCTCTGCTACAGATTTCATAAAGACCAAGGATTTTTCATACTATAACATTTAAACACTATTTCCCTGTTTCTAATTTAGCAGTCTTAGTTGTGTGTGTTTGTGTATTGTAAACCATAGGACACTTCTTTTTGTATTATGTGACCTATAAAGCACATATTTTGAATTATAAATTTAAGTTTATAATTATACATTTAATTATAAATTTATAATTATAAATTTAACCACAAGCTATACTAAAATCAATGCTAGCTGTGCCATCTTTGGCAAGTTTCAAAACTCTTCTATGCTTTTGTTTCCTTACTTGTAAAATGGAGATTATAATGTTTATCTTATAGGGTTGTGATGAGGACCAAATGAATTAATAATGCAAAGTATGAACTCTAAAGTATAACATTTACCATTGACTCTAAGCTCCTTGATACCATACAAAGTAACTTAACAATTTTAAATTCCCAGGGTTTCAAGCCACACATGGCATTCATTGCCAAGGCTTTTGGCCATAGGATCTAACAGGTCTGGGATGGCTTTGTATTTTCTTCAAAAACCTATTTACCTTCACCTTTACAATGTCTTCCTGCTTCCAGCTACAACCCAAATAGTACTGAATCCTTGTCCTTGCTGCTACTCTGCTATTCTGGATATACCAGCATTTCTCAGCCTGGGCATTATTGACATATGGGACTGGATAATTCTTTGTTATAGGTGTCTGTCCTGTTCATTGTAGGACATTTATCAGCATCTCTAATCTCTACCCACTAAATGCCAGTAACATTCTCCAGTTGTGGCAACTAAAAATATTTCCAGGTATTGTCAAATACCCCATGGTTGGCAAAACTGTTCCACTGGAGAAACACTGGTTTATAGCATTTTAAGGTACTTATTTAATAAAAAAAATAGTTCCCTGGAGCCAGAAAAGAATCTTAAATTATTTAGGAACTTAAATATATATCATTTACTAATAAGGCAGGGCCACAGTTGAACGATATCATCAAAATAAATTTTACATGCAAGTGGGTATTTTTCACCTTTATTTTACGTGATTTGTGGAACACCCAGAAGGTCCTTTTGCTTCCTTTAAATATCAACTTACTCAAAGGCTATAAGATCTTAAATTCCAGCATTAATAAATGAGTCCGTTTACATGCTATGTTCTTTTAAAAACCAAAAGCCCTGGGAAAGAAGTACTAATTAAAATTAGTTCACACAGAGGTATTAATAGCAGGACACAGTGAAGAAAATTTGTAGACAGAGTTGAAAGACTTACTGACTTACCTTGTTACGTTGAGCAAGTCACTTAACCTTTCTCAGCTTGAGTTTCTTCATCTGGAAAATAGGAATGATGAAACTGACCCACAGGTTCCTCTTTTGAGCATTAAACAATCTAATGCAAGTAAAAATATTTTTTAAAAACTAATATTGCTGGGGGTTTTTTTTCAGCGTTTGTGACATGCTTCTAACTAAAAGCCTAGGATATAAGACCACTGAATATCTAAGATGGAGACATTTAAAATAAATTCTGTGGACTTTAAAGTTTTAGCCACAGTAATCTCTGCATTTAAAAAAAAATTAAATAATGAGCTTGCAGGATTTCTGGAGTATCTGAGAGAAAGTTGAAGGTCAACTAATAATAACAGAAGTGCAAAAAGATATCTCAAATGACCAACTACCTTTTAGATATTACACTCCCTACCAATTACCCATGACCCTTCCAGCCTTCTGGCTGTCATCTTCCAGAAGGGGAATAGGAATCATTATTCAGCTTCTGATTGGACTTTTAAAATTCAAAATGCAAGTTATATTACTATATTAACTCAGGGAAATGCTATGGAAAACCATCTATTACATGTATAAAACCAATGTTTGGTATCAACCGGCCTAAGACGAAAGACTGTAACCTATATTCCTGTATTCTGGGCTGGTCACCTGAACACTATGCTTATCAAGTATCTGGGAAGTTCCTACCTGCTTTCCCTCTCTAAAATCACACTGTTAGAGACAGCATAGTCCCAGCAGGCATTGGTAAAATGCCAATATTACCTTGTGGAGTGGTTAGACCAAATTAATGATTGCCCACCTAGACTAGGAACAGTGAATTTTTAATCATTTACCTCTACCTAGATTCATAGTCACCTGCTGTTACTAGCCACACTGCTCTGCCAGATATTTTTACAAACTTTGTGTAATTTAATTTTTCCAGCAAAGCAGTGAGAGACATAAGTATTCTTGTCTTCCGTATGTTATTCATGAAGTTACTGAAGCTGTAGGAGTTAAGTGTGTGAGGGTCAGGTGTGGAATTGAGATTCAAACTTTGATGTTCTTGCTTTAAATAAGCACTTTGTACCTCACAAACCAGGGAATAAGTAAACCTTAACATATCACATGGTCAAGTCCTGACAAGCTCAGTACAAATAGCAGGACTGTATCTAACCCTGAATTAAAACCTCAATCCTCTGAAATCTTATGCTTCTTTATTTAAACCTCTTAGTACTTGTATTATCTTTTTTATATCAAAACCAGTTATGAGTATCACCCTTATTAGAATGAACGCTGTGGTATTTCCTACAACTCCAGTCTTTCCATCGTATTCATTCATCCATCCATCCATTCATTCATTCATCTATCGATTCATTCATTCACACCTTCCATGTTTGGGGCCCCAGGAACACAGAAATACATACAATGGGCATAATCCAGTGGTTCTTATTCCAATTTTTGTTAAATGAATGAAATACAGCTTTGCTTGACTATTTTAGTTACTGCTCCAAATCGCTAGAGATTATAAATTATCCTTTCATAGCTCTTCACACACACATGTTTTTTATTTCAGGATTTTTCCCCCACCAAGTATGTATAACTAGCAAGTGATACTCAAGGTCTGGAAAATAAGTTCTCACGTGGTAGAACCTTTTGTCACCTATTTCAAAAACAAAATCCACATTTCTCCTTCATCTCACTTTTGCTTTTATTGCCATAAACTTGTCTGTATTCATTATAATCATGGTTGCTGACATAGATAATCAGCCCAGTATGTGAAGGGGATTTTCAGAATTTTCACAAGGCTGGAGAAGAGTTCCCTGTGTGAAATGTAACCAAGTCCACAGAAAGTTCTTCTGCTTTCAGGTAACACATTTTCAGGCTTTTACTTTCTAACTCATCCACTTCTGTGAACCGCACCTCCACACCCTGCCATTCTGCTTATTTTTAAATATATTCTGCTATTGCTTATTTAAATACAATGTTTGCTTTTATAATGCTTTCAGATTTACAGAAAGGTGCAAAGTTAATAAAGAATTCCCATATATACTTTGCTCTGTTTCCACCATTGTCAACCCATTATATTTCTATGGTACATTTGGCAAAATTAAGAAATTGACATTGGTACATTACTGTTACCTAAAGCCCAGAGTCAGTTTTGATTTCACCAGTTTTTCCACTAACATCCTCTTTTCCCAGTAGCCAATTTGTATTACCTTGCATTGCTTTCCTATCTCCACTGTCCTTCTGGTCAATGAGAATCTTTCTGTTTTTTTCATGGCTTTGACAGTCTTGAGGATTGTTAAAATTCTTAGAATTTCCTTCAGTCTGGGTTTGTCTGATGTTTTTCTCATGATTAGACTGGGGATATAGGTTTGAGGAAGAATACCACAGAAGTGAAGTGCCTCTCTCATCTCATCTCATATCAGGGGTACATCATGATGACGTTAACCTTCACCAACTAGATAATGTAGTGTTTTTGAAGCTTTCTTCATGGTACAGTTATTATTTTTCCCCTTCTCTGTGCTATTCTTTGTAAAGAACTACTAAGTCTAATATATTTTCAAGGGAAATGGAGAGAATCTAAACTCTGCCTTCCTGAGAGTTGGAATTAGAATTATTCTGTAACAAAGTTTTGTTAAATTCATTGTTTAGGATCACAATATCCCCTAAAGTTACTTGGTAACAACAACTTCCTTTTTCAACTCTATTATCTCTAGCTGTTTTGTTTGTTTGTTTGTTTCTTAGAATGGTCAAACAGGGAATTTTTGTTTGTTTTTTAACTTCTTGTTTCATATTGCAGTATAGCTGATTAACAATGTTGTGTTAGGGAATTCCCTGATGGTCCGTTGTTTAGGACTCAGTGCTTTCACTGCCGAGGGCCCAGGTTCCATCCCTGGTCAGGGAATTAAGATCCCACAAGCCCTGTGGCATGGCCAAACCACATCCCCCCCAAAAAAAAAACCCAAACAATATTGTGTTAGTTTCAGGTGTATAGCAAAGCTGTTTTTTCTTAGCTGAATTCTGCCACACAAATGTACATGCTTGTGTATATACACATACATATAGATATACATAAATTTCGCAAAGCAGAAAGTCAGTTTTCCCTTCCTGCCTCCCCCTTCCTTCTTCTTTTCCTGATTTACTCTCCTCAGCTTCAGAATCCTTATTCTAGTCTTTTCCAATCTTTTCCCATCCCATCTTTCTTACTTTAATACTGTAACAACCACTCTTCCATGAGTACCCACTCATGGAAGGGACTATTGACAAAGTAAGGACAGTATCTTCTAGAAATATATAAATTTGATTGCAGGAAAAGGGTGATACATATCCCAATAGATTAAAAAAATGGATTTTATTTGTTCTCTAAGAATT
This sequence comes from Lipotes vexillifer, assembly GCF_000442215.2. Classification (NCBI taxonomy): domain Eukaryota; kingdom Metazoa; phylum Chordata; class Mammalia; order Artiodactyla; family Lipotidae; genus Lipotes; species Lipotes vexillifer. The sequence continues at coordinate 632,839 of NW_006777145.1, forward strand.
GAAAATAGAACATGCCTTTGAATATATAGCCACTCTCATAAAAGTTTCTATTATTTATTCTGTTGCATTCATTTATATGACAAATGTAAATAAAGTGCCTAACATGTGTAATGAACTGTTACTATGCAAAAGGGGACTCTCTTTCCCACCAGCACCCCAAGAAATTTTTTAGGAGTTAACTGGAAATTGTTGTTTCCAGATTAAGATTATCATGATAAATAATTATAAAAAGTTAAATTCCTTTAAAGGTTGCAGAGTGACTTTCCAGTAACATAGCTGGAAATTTCTTTCCCAGTGATGACATGCAATAGTGTTCTGTTTTCATCCCTGCCCTTCCAACAACCTACAAGGAACAACTTTCCTTTTATACCTTGTTTTATATTATAAAAAAAATTAGGAGCCTAGCCTCAACTATTTCAAAAGTCTCTTCCAGGTAAAAAATTATATTTTTAGTAAGAAGAATAATCACTTTGAATCAATAGACAAAGGTTTGAATTCTGATCCCATTATTTTAGGTAAATTACCTATCAGTTTCTTGATCAGTAGAAACTGTTTGAATATAATGATGCCTCAGATAATTTTGAAATACATAAAACTTCTAATTTAAATATGCATTAATTAAGTGCCATTTGCCTCCTTGTTTGAGATTTCTCAAGTTCTAAATAAAACTAAAAAATTAATAGATATGGTCTTACATTCTGATCCCATCCTTAGGCAAATTACTTAAATTTTCTGTGATTCAGTTTCTTCATCCACAAAAGTAGAGCTGATATAATTATTCTCTTAGTATTTGTTGATGTTCAAATGAGGTTATATACAGGAAATATCTGATTCAAATATGTCATCATGGGCTTCCCTGGTGGCGAAGTGGTTGAGAGTCCGCCTGCCGATGCAGGGGACACGGGTTCGTGCCCCGGTCCGGGAAGATC
>NW_006777145.1:633814-651153 GCF_000442215.2 Lipotes vexillifer
AAAAAAAAAAAAAAAAAAATATGTCATCATATATGCTGGTTCTTTTCTTTCTGTAGATCACATCCTGATTTTGGTTGCATTTGACCAAAAGAAGAGACAGCATTAAGATAGAAATCTGTTCCAATGGAGAGAGAGCATAGGCTCTGGAGTCAAGGAGACTCAGGAGTGAATCCTGGCTCACCAATTTTTTAATGTTTGCAATGTACCTTCAGGCTTCTCCAATTTTCTCATTTGTGAAATAGTACAAGTAGTGTTGGGAGGATTAAACCAGGTAATGGATTCAAAAATGGTGTTGTTTATGTTTTTGAGTTAAGACTGCTAAAAATCATAGTGCTTTTAATACATAAGTAAAGTGAATCAGAGTTTTGCTTCATTATAGAAATGATATTTTCAATATATATTTCTGAAACTATAACTAGATTAACCTCGCCTTGCATTACAACTCTGAACAATCATCAGGGAAATGTTCTGGGTGACAATGGCATTAAACCCCTTTATGGATAGCTACTTATTGATTTATTCAATTCATATTGACTGAACACTTACATGTGTTGGTGTCTGTTCTGATTGCTAATTTATTCTACGCTGTTTGAAAGCATTCTTTCCCATACAGTTTAAGATGATGTCAATACAAAAATCATCAAGCTAAATAATGATGTGATTATAAACATTTGGTTATTAGACCATTACATCATAAGCTATATTCGATGTAAAAAATGAAATATCAAAAAAGACATTTCAGGACAGTAAATGTTATATTTGCAAGGACTCTAACCAAAGGTGGAGTGCTGCTTTCTATATCTGGGGGTTTCTTCATAGATGACGATATGATATGCCTCAGGTAAGTCAGAAAAGGGCTGAAACCTTCTCTGAAGAGCATCTAAGAGGTACCTGGGTTTTCTATAAACTTTATGGCTATTTTCCACTGAGTTTGAAAAAAACCACTGCAATTCTGGAGCAGAGCAATTCTAACAAAAGGTTGATGCAGGTCCTACCTCTGCTGTCAGTCAAAATATTTTTTCTCATGGACTCCTGGAGCTCTGAGTCCATGACCTTGCTCCAAAAGAGATCTAGTTGTGCACTTCTTATTAACATGTACATATGTCAATAATAATTCTCTTTGGAAAATTAGCCTAAAGTGGGCTTGATATTTGAGTGCCAGCCGCGCTTTTGAATTCTCAGTGTAGGATTGTTTATCTGCTAGATAACGTGACAATGAGAGAAAGATAAACATATGTGTGTGTGGCAAAGAGACATGAACTATATAATAAGGTATTTTGACTAGTGGTCTATGACATATTAGCATGATTATTAGACGTGCCTTCTCCAGAGTAAAAAAAAGAAAATCATCTACCTGTGATCTACTATTTCCTTGTTGTGTGGCCCTGGGAGAATTTCTCTAACTCTTTTAAAACTGAGTTTCTACTTTTATGCAATAGAACTGAGTCAGTTCTCTAACTTATGGGGTTAACTTAATGATTAACTTAAACGATGTCTCTAAACTGCTTCATGCAGAGATTTGTGCATCTTAAGTGCTCAGTGAAAAATGTTCAATATTTTTGTTATTTTTAGTATCATTATTATTGTAATTGATGATAGTGGTAATGAGGGGCTGACAGCAATGAGAAGTAAGATCTCCCAAATATTCTCCACTATTTCAATTTTGCATCTTGTTTATTCCCCAGCCATTTCTTTGGTCATGCCCATTCTCTGCTTCTTATTGCAATGTGACTCACACTGAGGTTGTTCTTTGCAGGGAATCTAGGGGGAGGTTGTGGTACAGAAATTAAGAAAGCACTAGCAAAACTAAAGAAGGGTTGTTTATTGGAAGCCACTTGAGATTTGAAGTAGATCAGAGCTGGGTTTGGATTGCCCTCCATCATTTGCTATCTCTGCAACCCTGCACACATCTCTTAGTCTCTTACTCCTCAAATTATCATCTGTAAAGGAAATAAATCACACCCATGTCCCAGAGTTAATACGAAAGTTCAGAAGATAAAGAACCCATAAGAATTAAGAAAATGAAAGACAAAAAAATCAAATGGAAAAATGAAAAAAGAGGTAAGCAGACATTTCACAAAAGAAGAAACATAACTGTTAAATATACGGCAAGATTTTCAGTTTCACTAGTAATCTGGAAAGTGCACATAAAACCATAAGGAGATACCATTTTACCTATCAGATTGACAACTTTTTTTAAAAGTCTGACAATATTAAATACTGGCGAAATGTGGCAGAATAGAAACTCTGATGCATGGTGGTGAGAGAATAGTACAACTATTTTGGAAAACAACTTATCATTAACTAGTAGAGGTGAAGGTTTGCATATCCTAAGACCTAACAATTTTGCTACCAAGTCTTTACATAGAGGAACTATTTTAGGAAAAAAGAAAATATGAAGATGATTGACATTTTTATCACCATCTATATGCCAAGGACTTTACAATGTCTTTTATTCTCGCAGACATTCTGTAAATGTGGCTCTTAATGCCAGATAAAATATTCATGTGGTGCAATCCTTGCAGATCCTACTTTAGAGTACCATTTATAATTTCATGATTTAATTAAGTGCTGGCCCCTGTACAGACATATGTACAATGTGTCAGTTATTCATCCAGGGGACTGATTAGACACAAATGTCAGAAGGAGAGGTCAGGGAAATCAGTGGAGATACCTGCTTTGCATCCCATCTCAGGTCTAAATGAAATCTGAGTTTTAGCCTCTCCTGTAACTTAGCCAGTGGTTGGCCTTTCCAACAGGGTTCATATATTACTCTTCAAAGGAACTATATTCATAAATCACTAGTTTCTACTTACATATTGTAGGACTTTTACACTAGATCCCAGACATTTTTCTTCTCTCTTTGCAAGATACCATTCTACTTGGTGATAGGAGATGAATATATATAAAATTATGAGTAATATGCCACTATACATTTCCATAATAGAATACTTTGAAACAAGCCCCCTTAATCAGGCTTCACATAATAGATTCACCAGGCAAATGGAGCTCCCACTTCACGGTACAAAACATTGACATTTACAATGCATTCAATCTCAGGATTTGAATTCTAGTTTGTTGGCATACTAGTGCTCTAATTTGTTGAGTAATACACTTACCCAGAGCCACTTTGCTTTGCTTCCCAGTGTAATTGTGTCAATATTCCTGGTTATTATACTTAAGTAATTTTACTAAATATTATGTAAATTAAATAAAAATGTGAAAGTTTTTATAATAAAAACTATGTTAAAAGACTCAATAAAGGGAGTTTCTTAAAATACTGTGGAATTAGGTGTAGCTGAGAAAATTGACAAGATAAAGAGTCATAAAACTGTAAGATAAATGCAAAAGACTGATATGTTTCATGAACACCTTGAAATTCTTGCTTCCATTTAAGGAAACTGGAATTGATAATTGAATAAGATGCATTATGGGTGATATTTATGTAAGAAAGATAAAGGAAATGCAAAGGTGTACATAGGCATGCCATTCTTTATATGTTTTACATTTAAAATGTTATTTTTCCCTGCTGTTTCAAGGTTTTCAATTAACTGATCAATTACCCTTTCTGATCAGGTTTGATAAAAGGGATTCTACAGTAGAGACAAAGTTTCAGCAACTAATACAGAAAATTAGAAAAAAGAGCGCCAGATTTTGGTAGCATTGTATGTGCAGAAATTATACAAGGATATTTTCTCAGCTGATCCTAAAATAATGGGCACCTATAGTAGTGCAGAGTCCCATTTCTGGATGTGTTTTTAATCTAGGTACCCTTCCTTTCAGGTTGCTAGAGAAGTTTTTCTTTGTTTGGGGATCAGACTTGATGTATTCCAAGGTCCATTATGTATTCAATAAAAATATGTTCATCTAAAAGCCTAAATTCAAGAATTTTATTTTTCTAAGAGTAAAACACCATGATGTTGCAGGACCAATGTTAAAGATTACACTTTTATTTGGATAGACTTTTCTGGGTTAACATAGTAGTTGGGGGTATGTGATTCCCAGAGCCCTCTTGTGTGTTCCTCAGGGTATCCAGAAGTAAGTTGGAGGAAGGATCTTTCTTCTTGTCTAGTCACTGGAAGTGAATCACACACAGACTACCTAATTCAGGCTACAACTGAGATAATACTGATAGTGGCCACCAATCATCCTTGTCAAGTTAAGCATGGTACCCACATAAATTCTCACGGATTCTTGGCATTCAGTTTCCTGGTGTCACGATGGATTGATTAGCAGCTCTGCTCTTTCAAAAAGACCACTATTCAGGGATACCTGTCTCTTTGACCACTCCCACTTTTCAGGTGATTCATATTGCCATGTAAGGGTGGACTTATACATTGTAAAACAGTCATGTTTTCCATTATGTAAATGTAATGGTGATCCTAGGGAGGTAAGGATCGTTATGGCTTGTAATAGAATGGATTATCACCAAAAGGAATAAAAAAATGTTAAAATGCAGTGGAGATCCTGAATAGTGAAAATGGTAGAATATCAGAGCTGTAATCCCTTTCCTTGCAACTTTATGGTGTCTTTACTAGTAGTTCACTTGGAGCCATCTGAGCTCCTGAATCATTGATCAAAAAGTCAAAACTTAACTCTGCTCCTCTACTCTAATGAAAATAACAGTTCACATATATTGACCTCATACTGTCTTCCACAGGCTGTAATAGGGCTTCCTATTTTATTTAATGTTTTATATCAGTGATTATTGAACATTAATGTGCATAACAATCTCCTGGTGAGCAGTTAAAATGCAGACTCATAGCTAATACATCCCATTCCCTAGTTCAGATTCAGAGTTCTGGGGCAGTACCCAAGAATTTGCATTTCTAGCAAGCTCACAGATTACATGATGCTACAGGTCTAATAAACACATGTTGAGTAGCTCTGCAGATGATTCTCTGAGTGAGATACTACTATAATTATCCCTATTTCATCCATGAGAAAACCTAGTCTCAGAAAAAGGGAGTAAGTCATTTTCCCAAGATCAAAACATAGAAAAAGTGGAACCAGGATTTGAATTTGACAACAAAATCCACTATCTTAGCTTCTGTATATATTACACCTTGACACTGGGTTCTACTTCCTTTTCAATATGATTGGTGAATTAGGTCCTTGGTTTCTGTTTCACCAAAAGAAGCAGAGTGGCTGTAAAGACTAGAGAAATGATATTCTGGTAATGTTTTCTGGTAGTCTAAAACTATAGAGTTCCAGACTCAGGTTGCCAGGGTTTGTGAATAGCAGTTGAGCCACTGGCAACATCCCAGGATCTCAGCAGGACTGGAGATTTTGAATGGACAATATTTCTTTGTTGAGTTTCTCAAAGTAAAATTAATCATGGCTGGACATTGTTTAGAAATTGTCTGGGTGTACACTTTTCAGTAATTGATTTGTTTCCACATGGACACCTTGTTTTCCATGCAAGTGGTTCTCCCTGATGGGTGATTTTATTCCTCTTAGTGTATGCCAGGGGGCAGTGTGGTTTAATTATAGTGATGATGTGTTTCTTGAGACCATGTTGCTTTATTCTTTCTCTCTGAAATCTGTGCTTATAATCCACAGGAGGATGGGGTATAGGACTTCTTAACTGTCTATAGACAGTTAAGTCTAGCTTCTAAAACCAGCTCACTTTTGCCTGTTCTTGCTTCTCAAATATTATACCATTTCTCCAGTCCAGGAACCCTAAACAATTCTGACTTTCTGAGGATAGTTTTATCAGCAAGAAGGTAGCTGAATAGCATAGAGTAGGATTGTACAAAGTTAGTTTTGAATACCTATTTAAACATTAGAATGAAATGAAAGCAAAGCAAAGTGGAATCTAACATTAATATAAATGTGATTCATTAAAGGGTGCTGAGCCAAGAGATGTTGCAGAGTGGAATTAAGAAGGATTTAGTGACCTTTCAGGACTTTAGGATAACCACTTAGGACGATAGGTCATGACTATTTTTGACACTCCAAGGACTCAATCCTTGAAATGCAGGGGCATCATGGCATGAAAGACATTTGTGTTATGGATTGAGAGCTCCATAAACAACAGATGTTTTATCATGATTATAGCTGTCTTTCTATGAGCTCTCAAGGGTACATACACAAGGAAAATCTGTTTGCTATTATTACTATTTGGCCTAGGGGAACTCCCTATCTCATAAGTGTAAATTCATATGAGCAAAAAGGGCTTTTTTATGTACAGTAACATAGTGAGACAGTTGAGTGTACAGCCTCCGGAAGTCAGAATGCCTGGGTTTGAACACCAACTTCCCATTTACTTGCTGTATGATCTTGGGTAAGCGAGTTATCCTCTCACCTATAAAATGAAATCTGTAAGGTCGATGAAAAGATTAAATGGGTTAAAATATGTAGAACATTTAGAAAGTGCCTGGTACCTAGTAAATGCTACATTAAATATGTGTTACTTATTGTAATTAGTGGCCACAAAGTCAAGAATAAGAGCTTGTGGATAAGCCACTGTGACCTCTTTTCCTAGGTCTTTATCCTGATTTCTCTTGCAGTCTTCTCATGATGAGGTGAGAAGAACCATAAATTATTCTACAGAAAGATAGCAGCTCTTCTAAGCACTCTATTCTAGGTCACCTTTGCTCTGGGTCCCACATTAATTTATTCTTGGAAAGGGGTCCCTCTAAAGGGAAATCAACTCCAGGCCTGTCTTGCTGTAACAACTCTGAAGGAGAAGCATTGCAAAAAGGAAAGAACCTATTCAGTGGAAAATAGTTTTTAAAACTTCTTTATTCCTCTTTCTAAAGGTTTTGCTCCCTAGTGTCTTGGTCCATTTTTTTCTTCTAGGACTAAATTTGTCTGTAATAGATACCTCTTCTGCATCTCCTCTTGGATGAAGGCAGAGACTCAGAAGAGGCACTGTTTGAAGTCACCTTCATGTTAACATACAGTCTCTAAAGGACATTGCCAAGAGCATGCTGTGCACTGCACTAAATGACTATGTTGCTGTGGCAGCTTCAGTCAGATCTTTGTCACCTTACATTGTATTTTTGTTTTATTTATTTATTTAAATTTAAAAATTTTTTAAATTGGAGTATAGTTGCTTTACAATGTTGTGTTAGTTTCTGCTGTACAACAAAGTGAATCAGCTATATGTACACATATATCCACTTTTTTCTGGATTTCCTTCCAATTTAGGTTACCACAGAGCACTGAGTAGAGTTCCCTGTGCCATACAGAATGTTCTCATTAGTCATCTATTATATACATAGTATCAGTAGTGTATTTATGTCAATCCCAATCTCCCAATCCATCCCACCCCCTCACCTGTCCCCCCTTGGTATGCATATGTTTGTTCTGTACGTCTGTGTCTCTCTTTCTGCTTTGCAAATACGTTCATCTGTACCATTTTTCTAGATTCCACATATATGCGTTAATATATGATATTTGTCTTTCTCTTTCTGACTTACTTCACTCTGTATGGCAGTCTCTAGGTCCATCCACGTCTCTGCAAATGGCACAATTTCATTCCTTCTTATGGTTAAGTAATATTCCATTGTATATATGTACCACATCTTCTTTATCCATTCCTCTGTTGATGTACATTTAGGTTGCTTCCATGTCCTTGCTATTGTAAATAGTGCTGCAATTAGCACTGGGGAGCATGTATATTTTTGAATTGTGGTTTTCTCCAGTTATATGCCCAGGAGTAGGGTTGCTGGGTCTTATGGTAATTCTATTTTTAGTTCTTTAAGGAACCTCCATACTGTTCTCCATAGTGGCGGTATCAATTTACATTCCCACTAACAGTGTAAGAGGGTTCCCTTTTCTCCACACCCTCTCCAGCATTTATTGTTTGTAGATTTTTCTGATGATGTTTTATTTTGTTTTGATGATAAATTTTTAAATTATTATAATTGAATAGCATATATTTAAGAAATTTTTTCTTTTATTATATTTAGTCCACTCAAAAGAAATTCAGTTGTTAAATCTTTAGTATCACAGAGTTATATTGTCATTGTCCTTCTTTTTTTCCAGCTTTATTGAGATATAATTGACATATACTATTGTGTAGGTTTAATTGTATACCATGTTGGTTTGATACACTTATATATTGCAAAATGATTACTATCATAGTGCTAGCTAACACCTCCATTATGTCATACAGTTGCCATTTCCTTTTTTATAATGAGAATATTTAAGATCTAGTCTCAGAAACTTTCAATATGTAAGACAGTATTGCTAACTAAAATCACTATGCTGTACATTAGTTCCCCAGAACTTACCTTCAAATGGAAGTTTGTACCCTTTGACCAATACCCCACTTCTCTTACCCTCCAGCCCCTGGAAACCACCATTCCACTCTATGTTTTTTTATGAGTTTGACTTTTTTTAAAATTTAGATTCCACATATAAGTGATATCATACAGTATTTGCCTTTCTCTGTCTGACGTATTTAACTTAGCATAATGCCCTCAAGTTTCATCAATGTTATTGCAAACAGCAGGATCTCCTTCTTTCTCACAGCTGAATAATATTCCATTGTGTATATATACCACATCTTCTTTATCCAGCCATGTGTTGCTGGACACTTAAGTTGTTCCCATAACTTGACTATTGTGAATAACATTGCAACAAACATGGGAATGAATGCAGATATATATATATATATATATTTTTTTTTTTTTTTGCGGTACGCGGGCCTCTCACTGCTGTGGCCTCTCCGCTGCGGAGCACAGGCTCCGGACGCACCGGCCCAGCAGCCACGGCCCACGGGCCCAGTCGCTCCGCGGCACGCGGGATCCTCCCAGACTGGGGCACGAACCCGCGTCCCCCGCATCGGCAGGCGGACCCCCAACCACTGCACCACCAGGGAAGCCCAAATGCAGATATATTTTTGAGATCCTGTTTTTATTTCCTTTGGATATATACTCAGAAGTAGAATTGCTGGATCATATGGTAGTTCTATTTTTAATTTGTTGAGGAACTTCCATACTGTTTCCCATAGTGGTCCACCAATTTGCATTTCCAGCAACAGTGCAAAAGAGTGCCCTTTCTTTCACATCCTTCTCCAACTTTTGTTATCTCTTGTCTTTCTGATGATAGACATTCTGACAGGTGTGAGGTGATATCTCATGGTGGTTTTGATTTACATTTCCCTGATGATTAGTGCTGCCAAGCGCCTCCTCATGTACCTGTTAGCCATTTTTATGCCTTTTTTGGGAAAATATCTATTTAGTTCTTCTGCCTATTTTATAACTGAATGTTTGTTTAATTGCTAATGAGTTGTATGAGTTCTTTATATACTTTGGATGTTAATCCCTTAATAGATATATAATTTAAAAATATTTTCTCCCTTTCCATAGATTGCCTTTTCATTTCATTGATTGTTTCTTTTGCTCTGCAGAAGCTTTTTAATTTGCTACAGTTCCACTTACTAGTTTTTGCTTTTGTTTTGTCTTTTGATGTCATATCTAAAAGATCCTTACCAAGACCAATGTCAAAAAGTTTTTCCCTATGTAGTTTTTTTCTAGAAATTTTATGGTTTCATTTCTTATGTTTATGTCTTTAATCCATTTTGAGTCAATTTTTGTGAATGGTGTAAGTAGGAGTCCAATTTCATTCTTTTGTATATGGTTATCTAGTTTTCCCAACACCATTTATTAAAGAGACTATCCTTTCCTTATTGAGTATTCTTGACTCCCTGGTCAAATATTAGTTGACTGTATATTCGAGGGTTTATTTCTGAGCTCTCCACTCTGTTCCATTGGTATATGAATTTATTTTTTGCATATACCATATTGTTTTGATTACTATATCTTTGTAAGATAGTTTGAAATCAGGAAGTGTGATGTCTCTAGCTTTGTTCTTCTTTCACAAGATTTATTTGGCTATTCTGGGTCTTTTGTGGATCCACACAAATTCTAGAATTCTTCTTTCTAATTCCATGATAATACCATTGGAATTTTGATAAGGATTGCATTGAATCTACAGATGACTTACAGTAGAATGGACATTTTAATGATATTAATTTTTCTGATTCATGAACGTAAGCTATCTTTCCATTTATTTGTGTCTTCTTCAATAATTCTTTTCATTACAATCTCATAGTGTTCAGTGTACAAATCTTTCATCTCCTTGGTTAAATTTATTCCTAGGTATTTTATTGTTTTTGATGTTATTTGAATGGGATTGTTTATTTCTTTTTCAGATGTTTCATTGTTAATGTATAGAAATGCAACTGGTTTCTGTATGTTGATTTTGTAATCTACAACTTTATTAAATTTGTTGATTAGTTCTAACAGTTTTTTGGTGGAGTCTTCAAAATTTTCTGTATATAAAATCATATCATCTGCAAACAAAGATAATTTTATTTCTTCCTTTTCCATTTTGATGCTGTTTATTTCTTTATCTTGACTGAATGCTCTGGTTAGGACTTCTAGTACTGTGTTGAATAGGAGTGGTGAGAGTGGGCACTTTTGTCTTGTTCCTAATCTTAAAGGAAACCCCTTCAATCTTTCACTGTTGAATATGATGTTAGCTGTGGGCTTATCATATATGTCCTTTATTAGGTTGATATATGTTCTTCTACATCCAACTTGTTGAGCATTTTTATCATGAAAGGATATTGCATTTTGTCAAATGGCTTCTCCACATGTGTTGAGATAATCACATGAATTTTATCTTTCTATTAATGTGATGTATAACATTTGTTGATTTGTGTATATTGAACCATCTTTGCATCCCAGGGATAATTCCCACTTGATCTTGGTGTGTGATACTTTTAATGTATTGTTGAATCAGTTTGCTAATAGTTTGTTAATAATTTTTGCAGCTATATTCATCAGGGATATTGGTCTGTAGCTTTCTTTTCTTGAAATGTCTATTGGCTTTATTATCCAGGTAATGTTGACCTCATAAAATAATTTTGGGAGTGTACCCTCTTCTATTTTTGGGGAAGTTTGAGAAGGATTGTCATTAATTCTTCTTTAAATATTTGGTAGAATTCACCAGTGAAACCGTCTAGACCTGGGCTTTTCTTTGTTAGTTGCCCTTAATGAGAGGGAGTTGGAGGCAAAATGGAATTGAACTGAACCTTATTAACTGGTGAAAGCTGTGAACGAGGTGGACTTACTGGCCAAGAATGCTTTGAATTAGTCAGGGTCAAATCCTTTGCTAGTAGTATCTAGGTTCCAGGAATCTGTTTTTCCTTCACCTTGAGAGACACTTGACTAAATCAGAGGTCTAAGAGATTGAAGGAGGTATGAAACCCTGCTTGTCCTATACTCTCTTGAACATACAAAGAAGAAACTGTGAAATGCAAAGATAGTATAAGAGAAGCAGTTTGTAGACAGTTTGGGTACCCTATAGAGTACTTTTAAATACCACCAAGTTAAGAAGAGGATGCCATGGCTTTAGGACCATAGTAAAGGATATAGTACCTATGGCTAAGTCACCAGTGCTGCTATAGATGATCATATTACTCCCATTATATTCATGCCATTCAATCTAACTCAAATTACCAGATCCCATTCCAGTGATAAAATTTCTGTTGCAACCATCAATGGCATCCCCTTTTCATCAGAGCACCTCTTTTCATGTGATCAAAGGATCTGAAAATAAGTAAGACTGAAAGCATTTGAAAAGGTCAAAAATGTTTCTCAAATGTACTTTATTATGTTAAATATGTTCTGATCAATTAGAAGTTCTGTACAATGCCCTATTCTCCTCTAAAATGACTTGTTGAATATTGAGGGATAGAATAATTTTGTAACTAAAACAATCATTGCACTGAGTATAGAACCTATTAAAGCTGTTGTTCTTTCTTAAATTGTTCATCAAAGTGTGTGTGTGTGCATGTGCGTGTGTGTGTGTGTGTGTGTGTATGTGTGTGTGTGTGTGTGTATGCATAGAATCAAACCCAGGAAGCAGGGTGACCTGGTATTTTATTTAGCAAACATTCTGAACAATATCAAAGCAACATTTCCATCCCACATGGGATGGGGTTTTTCTTGTGACTGAGCTGTGTTTTACTTGCAACAGGTTTTACGTAAAACTACATCAACAAGTTCAAAAAATATAAATGTTGGAAAAAAGAAGATTCAAGGATGAAAGCAATCTTTCAGAAGCACTATTATAAGTATTTAGTGTTTTCTCTTCTTCTATATGTATCATAAATCTGTGAATCAGAAATTTGTACAAGTATTCAAAAATGACTTTTCCAAATGCCAGAGTCTTTGTTAACAGTGTCTGAATTTGTGTCCAAGTAAACACACTGTTTCCCCTGACACAGACACAGGAAATAGTGTATTAACAACTTATGTTCTGCCAAACAGGTTTCCTAACTGGAGCCACCGTCTTTTCCTATGAAATGAAACCCTAAAATGTCAATATGAATAAATTGCTAGTAAAGAACTCTTCACTTACCTTTAATGCTTTGCCAAATACCATCTTTATTGAAATGCTGATATTTAGTAGAAAGAAGAAAGGGGTATCTTGAGGAAGAATCAAACTAACAAGGGTAGTAGGCTAGAATATTTCTGTGTCAAATTCCATCTGAACAATCCTGTTTTTTTAAAGGTCGGAAGCCCATACATACTTGGAATTTTTGCTCTCTGCCTTTGATTTAAAGCACAAATCAAAAGCCTGTTCTATGAAAAGAAGTGCACTTGAGCAACCCAGGAATGTGCTGAAGCCTTTCTACAGATTAATCTTTTCTTTAGTGAAGTGAAACATCGGGACCATTCAGGGACACTGGGAGGTGCTCAGGGGCTTGAATTTGAGCCAAGCTTAATGAGAGGGAGTTGGAGGCAAAATGGAATTGAACTGAACCTTATTAACTGGTGAAAGCTGTGAACGAGGTGGACTTACTGGCCAAGAATTCTTTCCCTTTGTTGCAATTAACTACAGGGGATATTTTGAGGTAGTTTTCATACTCTTTAAAGATCATGGTATATTTTTAAAATTTTTTATGTTTTTAAAATGTGGAGATAATTTCCTAATTCTGGTTTCCAAATTTCTATTGCCTTGAAGACACATGTTTATGTTTCAGTTGAGTAAACATTTATTTATTTGGCCATTTTATTAGAAATCTATATTTCTAACCACTGTGTCAGGTGATGGGGGCAAAAACGATGATAATTGGAGTCCTGGCCCAGAGTGACTGGCATTCCAGTGAGGAATGCTGGAATCTCTCAGCCCCAGCAGGAAAAACAGAAACCAAGAGGCCAAATATGCATCAGACATTTAGCTTAAGTTCTCTGAGCAAATCATTTCTCACAGGGACCATGACATACGTTTGCCAGAGAGACCCTTCTGTGGTGAAATGCTGGTTTATTCCATAAATTTCTTCTGTAGAAAATTTGCTAGGTAGGAAGCCTGGTATTATGAGAGTGAATGTTCAGCTAGAATTCAGGAAATCTGGATTTTCTGACAAAGATCATCTTGAACCAGTTCCTAAAATCTTCTGTGTATGCCTCTGTGTCTTATTTTGTAACATGGAGATGAGACCTGTTCTGCAGGGTTACTGTGAAGCAAGTGCTGACCACACTTAGCAACAGGTTAGTGTGGCAAGTTATTTGCTTAGCATCTTCTGATTATTCAGGAAATTCAAATTTTGGTAGCCATTCAAATTTTGACTCTCTTAAGAGCCTATTAAAATGTGTAAGGGGTGGAATAATACTGTGTCTATAGAATGGCCATTGGATGGAGTGTGGAGTCATAGCTTTCTCTTAAGAGACTCTCCAGAGTGAAGGAGTCTCCAAAGCTTGAATACACTGGGAAAGTAAGATGCGCACTGGGGTGGGGGAGAAGATATTAAACTCTGTATTTGTTTTATCTCTTCTGTTATTACCTTTTACATCATGTTTAATGATGCATATAATATGTTAGAATAGTCCATTTATATATAGACTTTATTAATAAGTACACATGTATTAGGACTGCATGCTCAATTTTTCTTTATTGACAGAGTTTATAGTAAAAAGAGTTAGGAGAGTACTCTTTTAGAGAAGGAACAACTAAACTATTGGGAATATATTTCTCTTCACTGAAAAGTGTTAGACTATCCCAAACTAGTTTAATTCAAATTCTCTTTAATATGAGCCTAGGAAAACCTTCAGATATAAAGACAGAAGAAGTCTCTCTATTGTTTGTCTATTTTATTGTGTTTAGAATCTGAAACTCTGATTTGGAGAGGTTCTCTGAAAGCCTTTTTTTGACACTGGCTTTCAGAATTCTTTTATGGCATGGGAAAGACTACAAAATTGGAACACATCAATGCATTCTCCAGAGTGTTTCTTGACTTTGTAGGATATTTGCAGCTCCAGATCTGCTTTCCTTTCTTTCTCCCTTATTGTGACCTCTGAGGAAGCTGACCACAGTGACTGCATCATCTAAAGTTCTTTGGTTTCTGCCTTCTGTTTGCATTTGGCCAATGAGAAGTCCTGGCAAGGTATGGAGAGTGGCAGAAGAGAACCTATGGGGCACTTATTACCTCAGTTCCCTCCTGACAACGTGATGAGTTAACAGTGGCTGGATGGCCATAGCCTCTATCCAGCAGACATCTCCAACAGGCAGAGCTTGCCTGGTTCCTGGTGCTGGTCCCTCCCTTTGCTTTTTCAGGTTAAGAGAGAGGGTAAGAGCAATCTAGCCACCGCTCTATCATCTCTTGCTGGTTTCCTGAATCTTGCCCTTGGGTTGTCAATAAACTTATCTTAATTGCTCTTTTTGCTTTACATCAGTTCCCTGTCTGTTTCCTGTCAGGACCTTGACTTAGTCTCTAATTCAATTCAACTTACATCTCTTACTAGGCTGCAGAAGATATAGAGATAGATGGATAACACACAGACCCGAATCTGCCAAATCTGGCTATGCCCCAAGTTTATTTGTTCTTATATTCAAAGAGGATTTTTTGATGTTGTCCTTGTTGAAGCAGTTTTTTTTTCAAGAAAATATATTGAAAGTTATCTTTTAGCAGAAAATATTATATCCCTGGTTTTTCTTATCTGATGCAAACATATCTCTAAAAAAGGAAGCAGGCATCTGCTCAGACTACTGCCTTTCAGGAGGTCACATTAGAAGCAAGGATATTATCCTGTAAAGAAAAAATACAAACATATAGTGAAGTAATAACATGCTTATAAGAATAAAAGGGTGTGTTTATTTGGAAACCATGTGTGCCAGACCCATGCTGGTGGAGAGAACTGACCTCCCAGGGAAAGTGTATAGTTTATTACAGTGTAATTTTGATACATAGAGATACAAGTTTAGAAGAAAAGTATGCCCTGTGTTAAAATCAGATTTTTGAAAGAATCTAATAGTGCTACTAACAATGATACCTCACATTTATTGAGTGTTTATTACATGCTTTATGTGTATTAACATATTTAATTCTCATAACGACCCATAAAGTATTATTTTTAATCCTCACTATTTTGGTCAAAGAAACTGAAGAATACAAGATGAAATTCACTCAAGATAGGAAGCTATATAATCTAGCTCCACATATAAGCTGATCATTTTACAAGATCAACAGGAAAAAATAATGTTGGATTAATAAAAGTATTTTATGAATAAAAATATTTTTTTCTCCTGCCCAGCATGTACTATATTTGCCTCATTATTAGAATAACTCAAAAATAGTTTTATGGCTAGATTTCCTCTCTTCATTCTAGGAAGTCCTTTTTAGCAGTTACAGTTGGATTATTTTAGAAAGACAGAGAAAGGAATTCTATACTTACTTTTAGAAATATTAAATGAATACATTTTTAAAAAAAGAGGTTTGGCTTTTCAATAATTAGGAGTTTAGTGTAAAAGTCATTTTTGAAGCAAATAATAGTACTCTTTTAAAGACCCAATTGTTCAAAGCTTCTCCCAGTCTGTTCACATATGAATGTCCTTGATGTCAACCACTAGTCTGGGATGCCTAAGGAGCAGAGACAAATATTTCAACCTAAGTTTACAACTGGAAATCAACATGAAAATCTATTCCCTTTGAGAAGCTGTGAAGTCTCCTGGATGTTTAAAATATGTCACATTGACTGTTTTATTTTGTTTTTTTTAAATCACATTCAACCCTGAGTTTTGCCTAGGAGAAAACATGTCTAGTTGGCAAATGGTGGCCCCAACCGTTGTTGAGATATGTGATTTATTCTGCATGCAGCAAATGGGAGGGGCCAGAGTGCTCTGGGTTCTGGTCTGTTCTGATGCTGAGCAGGCCCATGCCTTGCTCCTGAAATCTGGCTTTGGATGTCTTTTGGCCAGGCTATTTTGTAGATCAAATACATTCCATCAGAAGATGTCTCACTAACCTCCTAGAATTACCCTGCATTTCTGAGACAGAAGCGCAGAATCTGTGGAGATAGCATTTCCCATAGAATGCAGAGTATAAGATATATCAAAAGAAAACAAACAAAAAAAAGAACCGAAAACAAAAATAGGAATGCATGTCACATGAGATCATTATTAAGAAGGAAAACCATTTCTGGTGGAAAATTCCAAGTTCCCTTTGAACAACTGCCTTGGGGAATGTCCTCAGGAAACAGAGGCCTTACTTCTAATATGTCATTAACAGTGCTTATGATTTCCTTTGAGTGTTTATAGATAGGAGTCAGGGTATGAAATGCACAAATATTATACAAAAATTACAGTACAGTGATTGCTTCCTTTGCCAATCCACTCTCCAAAGTCATGAAACACTGCAGTGGCATCTCTGGTATGCATGGAAACTTAAGATTTTACCTTTATTTAACCTCACAAGCTAGGTCTGACTCAAAGTCTGCATCGTATGTATATTAGGTTAAACATTTTGAGTGCATTTGGAAACTCGAGACATTTGTGTTGTGGATAAGTTTGAAATCTCTCTGTTCTGGAGAGATCATCGTCGACCCTACTCATGCTTGACTCATAAGGAAGAGATATTGTCTATAGAAAAGGGACCAAAAATAATGTCCAGTTGTCCCTTGGGCTGTGCCCCACATTACCCATTGCTGATTTGTTGACTGAAGCTATGGAGCAATTGCATGCTGAATTGGTGAAAGTCCAGCGCTAATGGGGCCAGAGGTCACTGGTCTGGTTTATCTCTTGGGGCTGTTATTACTCCGCCTCATCTGGCACAGTTATGCCCTTTCCCATCAGGGTTATGGGGTTCTCAGAACTGACATGTGGCCTAGAGGAGTGAACTTGATGCTCCAATCAGGTGACCGGACTCTGGTATCAACTCAGCTGCTTTTTGCTCTGAGACCTTGAACAAAATGTTTAGGTTCTACCTCAGCCTCAATTTCATTTTCCAAAGGGCTTTTGGAAACATTTATGGTAATTTCACCAACTAAATTCTTAGCCCACCGATGGTAACGAATACAGTTTACGTTTGTTCTCTTTCC
>NW_006777145.1:651163-652588 GCF_000442215.2 Lipotes vexillifer
ACCACCTTCAATACCGGACTTTATTGATTTATACTGGATCACCAGAAGACTGGATGGTGGCAGGTGTCCTCTAAATTATCAAATAATAATGATAATAGTAGTAGTAGCAGCAGCAGTACTAGTAGTAGTAGAAGTAATAGTGGTAGTTAGTAGTAGAGCAGCTAACATTTGCCAACTGCGTGACATTTCTTTAAAGGTTAGTATCTATTTTGATCCTCATCACAACCCTATTAATTATTTCTGGGTCCAACTTATGGCTAAGGAAACTGAGGATAAGAACACTCAAGTGGCAGCGATAGGAAGAGGCCCGTGCACTGCGATGAAGAGTGGCCCCCGCTTGCCACAACTAGAGAAAGCCCTCGCACAAAAATGAAGACCCAACACAGCCATAAATAAATTAATTAATTTAAAAAAATAAAATAACATAAAAAAAAGAACACTCAAGTTACTTGACCAAGGTCAACAGCAGAGAAGTGACAGAACTAGGAATTATTTAAAGTTGGTTCCAAAGTTAATGTTGTGTTTAACCACTGTAAAGCTGTCTGAATTTGGACACTTGGGGCATTTCTAATAAATACAACCATCTATTATTCAATCTGTTTAACTACTGTAGCATATTTAACACAATGCAGATGTGTCTAGTTTAGAAAATCAGGCTTTAAATAACTGAAGAATAGAGAAAGTAGAAATAGAACATGATTCTACATAACTATTTTCCATATCACTAGCCTCCTACCATGAAAGAGTTTCAGAAACTGAGAAAATATAAAGCTTTCCAGCAACCATTTTCTTGGTCTTTACAAACAAAGAAAATCAGATTGCCCTTGGTTAATTTATACTCTTTGGGAAAAGATCTAATTTGCTCTCATTCAGATTTTCTGGCTAAAGCTGGTTTCCATCCAAAGGTAGATTGGTAAATTAACAAACTAAAACTGCGAACAACCCTCCAGCTAACCATATTCTGGACTAAAATTACAGATACTTCTAGCTCCTTTCATTTGGTAAGCATCAGTTTCACCTGTGGTTCTTCATAAGTTTAGGGCATTATTGATCCAGCTTCCTACTCCACTAGATTTTTACTCAAAGCTGCCTCAAAAAATTTTTCTGTGTGTCTCTATAACTGGAACACTAGGATGAAGGCAATTTATTGGGAAAGTGTTGTAAATTTTCAGATATCATTCAGTACTATTGGTGCTATGGACCAAATTTTGTCCCCCCAAAATACATATGTTGAAGCCCTAAACTCCAATGTAACTGTATTTGGAGATAGGGTTTTTAGGAGATAGTAAAGGTTAAATGAGGTCATAAGGGTGGAACCCTACTCCTATAGGATTGGTGGCTTCATAAGAGTAAGAGAGATTACTTTCTCTCCTGCTCCTCCCTCTTCCCTCTCCTTACTCTTACCCCCTCTCTCTCCTCAGCAGG
>NW_006777145.1:652626-655111 GCF_000442215.2 Lipotes vexillifer
GCAGGAACCTAGGAAAGGCTAACTGAGCACATGGAGTGACAGCAGCCAGATGCAAACTGAGAGCCAGTACTTGACTATACTCACACCCTGTTCTTGGACTTCTAGCCTCCAGAACTATGGGAACATAAATCTGTGTTGTTTAAGCCACTTAGTCTATGATACTTCATTATGGCAGTCCTAGAAAATTAATACATATCACTTTTTAGGCATTTGGAACATTGGAGTGAGATACTGGTGTACTTTCTGAGTAACAAAAGTCTTCTTAGTAACCTTCGATAGCACATTAGTAAACAACAATCCACTCAAAATTTTGATGGGCAAGTAGGATTCTATTCTTGTTTTGCTTAGAATAATAAAATCATATGAACCATAGATATTATCTATTCCAACCTCTTCATTTTATATAAGAGGAAACTGAGGTATGGAGAGGGGAACTAATTTGCCCAAGACCCCACCTTAGTTAGTTACAAAACCTGTGCTAGATTTCAAATACTTCAATTTCCTCTTTTCCTTCTACCATATAAAACATTTTATCTTTTTTTTTTTGTATTTTGACAATCAATTCAGTTGTATACTTTTTTTTCCTAACCTTCAACGTCAATATGTTTACCTTTTCAAAATATTTTATTTGTTCCTTTAAGTAATTATTTTGGAATACGTTTTCTTTACCTGCTTTTACTACCTTATAAAGTACATAGCTTTCAGGGAATGCACTAACAAGGTTTTCCATTTCTTGGATGCTTTACTCAGTTAATAAGTTACAGTGGTTTTCACCTATGCTTTTCAGCTCCATTAAAAGGTTGATTTTACTGAAATGAACATGCAAATGTTTCTTTATTAAGTACACTGAATTTGTAATTACAGACCTTAATTAGATTATGGCCAGTGTCCTTGAATTTTCTTTACTCCTGTCTTACTAGATAATTTTTTTTCCTCTTCCATGTGAATGAAGGTCTCTGGCTGTTTCCATTTTTAATTCTGCTTTCCTGAGCTACAAAAGGGCTTTTGTTATGCCCTCGCGGGGAGTGTTGATGCCTTGTGAAGCCTAAGGATGGCTTTGTCAGATAGAGTCTTGGCACAGCCTCAGAAAAGCACTCAATCTTCATATGCTGATGCTATGTATAGGCATGTGTGGTACTTTGTAGGCGGTTTGAAGACCATTTCTGTTCTTTTTCAAATAAGGTAGTTTAATCTCAACATCAGAATGAAGTGGTGTAGGATCCCCTTTTCTATGGTTAAAAGTGGATGTTAATCAAAGGGCTCTCATGATCATGAAAGCAGATGTTTCTAGGGGACCTAAAAGTTTACAAAGCAGTTTCATATACATGATTCTACAAACTCTCCATATTAAGCATTTGAGAATTTTACAAGATGAATAAAGTTGCATTCATTTTGCAGATTATTGAATGGATAATGAGAAAGCTTAAATGACTAACTCAGGACAAACCACTATTGAGGACTAAAATCCATAATTTTTTGTGTTCAGATTTTTCTTTCTTACCCTCTATGCTCTTCCTTGCATGTTGCATCTCTATATCATTAGGACATTATTTTATTTACAAAATGTTTGATGAGTTTCCTATAAGCTATGAGGATAGAATCATACGTTTCAATGAAATAAAATTTAGCTATTAGTTCCAGTTACTAATCAGACATTTTAAAGGGCTTGACTCAGTTCCATTTTCAAACTAAAGTTTATATTATTACATATAGATTTAGTTAATCATGATCTTGTCTTGTCAAAACCCAATTCTGATCTACAGCTCTCTACTGGGTAAGAAATATGGCACCTGCAATATATCTGAGTCTCTGTTACTGTTTATGAGAGCACATTTGACAATATTATCCAGTTTAGAAACCTGGAAAGAGACTGATATTGTAGAGGTTAATAACTTTCCAGACCTGGCTTTGGAACTTATCTTTCACAAGTTAGGTAAGATACTTAACCTCTGTAAGGCTCATCTTCAATGTTAAAAAATGGAAATAATTATAGTATCTCTAAGACGAGTTTGTTAGAAACCTTTAATAAAATTGTGCTTGAAAATTGCTTTGCACAATGTGACACCTTGTTCTCAGAGTTTACTTTTTTAACATCAAAGCTAACCAAATCAAATTTCAAAGTTTCTTGCCTCCATTATGAAGTTCAAATTTTTTAGCTTACCTCTCAAAATCCTTCACAATCTACAACTCTCTTACCAGTCCAATTTAGTCCCCCTCTATTTCTACCCAATTTTCATTCCAGCTCCACTGAAAGGACCACAATCCTTTGCCACCTGCTCTGCCCTATCCTTCCTATTTCACTGTTTGTATTTTTCTTTCTCTTACTGCCATTTATTGGAAAGGCCTCTCCTCCTCCTTTTTCAGTATAAAGCACAATTATTTATCATTCTGCCCTCTGTTTCCAGGGTATTTTCTCCCTTGTATCTATAGTAATAGTACTTTCTGTACTTAGTTGTACTTTGTTACCCATACCCTTGACTCTTTC
>NW_006777145.1:655147-660389 GCF_000442215.2 Lipotes vexillifer
TTCCCTAGACTTCAAGGCGGTGGGAAGAAGTATTTGACTCATCTTTGCATTTTTAGTGTCAGGCACAGAGCAGATAGTCAATAACTGTTAGATGGAATTGAATTAATCAGTTAATCTATAGATTATTCCAGAATGCTTACTATACAATGTGTCTGGGAGAATGCCTTTGACAACAAAACTTTGTGTAATATTTAAAGTTTATTGAGTAAAAACTTAAGTACTCCTTGTGCTTTGGCTTAATTAAATGAGATGATTACTATGCAGTATCAATACAGTGCCAGATATGTCACAGACGCTCACAAACTTTAATCCTTCCACCCACAGGAGGAAATGTGTTCAAATCTGAAATGATCAGAGCAGCGCTTTCTCTCTGTGACAATTTTTGAGAAAGTGTTTGAGGGGATATAGGTATACATATAGCTGATTCACTTCATTGTACAGCAGAAACTAATTCACTTCATTGTCCAGCAGAAACTAACACAACATTGTGGAGGAATTATACTCCAATTAAAAAAAATATTTAGATAAAAAGCTTGTGTAAGGAATTTTACTCTAGTGATTTTAATGTCCCCTTAAAATGTTTGAAAACAAATCTTGAGTAGAAAATTTTCAGAGAATCCAGGCAATCCATATCCCACTAGCCTTCAGTTAATGGATAACTAATAGCATCAGATTTTATTTTGTTTTCAACTTGAGCTGTGCTAACAAATTGATAAATACAGTAGAGCAATTATCATAGAATAAACTCAAAATATGTTTATGTAGGTGGAACTAAGTCACTATTTGCATATTTTCCCTTTTCTCTATTTGGAGAATACAGTTTGAATCTGACTATAAAATATATAAAATAAAATATATAAAATTAAATAGTTCTTTTGGAGGCTATTTGTCCATCACTCTTAAATAACTAAAGGTGTAATAAACTGATTATGACTCCTTTGTTGATTTTGACCAGATATTTTAAATTGGTTTTATATTTATGTTCCTTGTTCTGGAATTCAGAATAATCCATTCAACTCTCTGCTTTGGTGTTGGTGTGCAGGATGACATCATCTTAGGCAATCTATCACATCTATTAATAAAATTGCTCAGGAGATGAGCCATACTTTTTGGATATCAGGTTATAAAGGCCAAAGTTAGGAACAACTAAATTTTATCTCAATAACCATAAAACAAAACTGAACCCTTGTCCTTTAGAAGAAAGAATAAAAATATTTTTCCTATGTTCTTTATATTTATAAAATTAAATATTATGAGAAAAAGATAGAGATATGTATCTGGCATTAACATTTCTGAATCCACTGACATTGCTCCATTGTGGACATCAGCACCAGACCTACTTGCTGACACACACATCCTCATCTCTGACAGACATCACTAAAAGAAATAGAATCACAATAGACTAGGCAAAGAAATATTTTCATATTTAACCTCTCCAAGCTTTAGTTTTCATATGTGAAATGGGGATAGCATTAGTCCTTACCTCATAAGTCATTGTGAAAATTAAATTAGATCATTAATGTGACCAAGTACCTGCTTGGTAAGGGTTAGCTATT
The DNA here is from genome assembly GCF_000442215.2 of Lipotes vexillifer. Taxonomy (NCBI): domain Eukaryota; kingdom Metazoa; phylum Chordata; class Mammalia; order Artiodactyla; family Lipotidae; genus Lipotes; species Lipotes vexillifer. The sequence goes on from NW_006777145.1 coordinate 656,704, forward strand.
AATATTAAAGCTAGACCTTTAACTGCAAACTTTGAATCAACCTCTTGTTAATATTTAATCTTAATATATGTTAATTGTAATAATAATCATGCATTGTTTTCATAGAATACATATGAGTTGAATCAGTGATAAGGCATTTACAAAGAAGACTGGCAAAGAAGTAGCCGTTGGCAAGAAGGCAGATACCTATGCATTTATTCGTGATCCACCTGTCCATCCATCAGTCCACCCCAGATGTCCAACCATTCACTCAATACATACTAGATTTGTAACTCTATCATGCCAAACAAATTACGTTTGCTTTGGAAATGTGTCAACTTGCCTAAACTGAACTCCATTTCCTGGAGTTTCTGTTGCTATACATTTCCCATCAGTGTAGGCCACAAGAGAGATTCTTGTGCGAAATGTGAAGGATACAAGTGAAGCAGCAGCCCTTTTGTAGCTCACCCTCATTGTCTTACCTGCTGGCTCACCCACTGATATAAGGCAGTGCCTGGGTCTGCAACTACTCCACCTTTCCCTAGATCCATCTTCTTCTGCTCTGCCTCCTGGACTAGGTGTATGTGTTTAGCTCTGTGATGAAGGATTCTGGGTTTTGCAAGACACCTATACCATAAAGGGCAGTGTCAGAAAGAACTGATACAGGTTTCAGTCTGTCCTCCTGGGCTCCTCCTGTGGCTCCAGCTTATTCTTGTTCTCACCCCACTTTATATTATCTTCCCTTCCCAATTTCATGTCCTGCAGACTTCAAGCTTTAGCATCAGACATGAATTCAACATGCTTAACCTGTTCCTACAAGTGTATATGGTCAAATTTCTGTAACAAATCTCATGTAAATATATATCTTAGAGGTTCTGCTTCTCTGATTGAACCCGGACTGATACACAAACCTAGTCTTAGATCTGCCATCATTGAATAACATTATTTTATAAGTGGAAAGAACACTAGAATCCACCCTAGATCAACCTACTTGAACACACTGTTCTCTTGACCCAAGGGAATGTATTTGTTGTTTGATCCAAAAATAATTTACGTGACCTCAGTATTTTTAAAACGCGTTTTTATCACATGGATGCTGTAAATCTTAAAACTGATGATTCCATTATTGAACTGGTTTTTAAAATGTATATTTCCACATATTTCTTTGCCTGTGAACCTTGTGACTATTTAGTAGACTGAGTTTACTCACTCTTAAATTATATCTTCCCTGATTTCCTCATCTGCTTCAAAGTATACTTTATTCTCTTATTCTGTTTGCCTCTCTTTTCTACCTTATACTACTTTTTTTTTGGAGGGTGAGGGGAAGCAGGGTACTAATAATACATAAAAATAAATGTTAAATATTTTCTTCAGTTCACTAGCTTTCATAAGAGAATTTATGTAGTTAAATTTTTAAATTTCACTATTAAAAAGAAGTTACAAGTTTTTCAATTTCTCACAAACATGATATAAACTTTCAAGGGAAGAACCCAAACTAATAAAACAAAACTAATATTATACTCAAGAATATATAGGTATTTAGCTATTTGTCTTTTTCACTCATCTATCATTTGTTCATTCATTTATTGATTGATTTATTCAAACAACAGCATCAGATATATGATACTAGTGTGGCACTGTGTAAAATGCTGAAAATATAGTTTTCCTGCACATTGACTAAATAGGAAATAGATGAGTAATGGAAAATATGTAATAGACAATGTATTAAGCATTATGTTAGACAGAAGTACAGAGAATATGACTGAAAATGAGGTGTTCTCCACCCAGGATGGCATGAAATCAACTCAGCACAGCATTATCAAGAGACGTCTATGAAGGATAAAAGCAGAACTAAGTCTGGAAGAAAGAGAGTGAATGGGTAAGAAAGAACAGAAAGATGTTACAGGGAGGCATATGGGGGCATAAAGAGAGTGGCTTTTTTTGTTTGTTTGTTTTTTTGCGGTACGCAGGCCTCTCACTGTTGTGGCCTCTCCCGTTGCGGAGCACAGGCTCCGGACGCACAGGCTCAGCGGCCATGGTTCACGGGCCCAGCCGCTCCGCGGCACGTGGGATCTTCCTGGACCGGGGCACGAACCCGTGTCCCCTGCATCGGCAGGCGGACTCAACCACTGCGCCACGAGGGAAGCCCGAGAGTGGCATTTTGAATACTGCAAACAGATATCAATGTGACTGAATCTTAGAATATGTAGATGGATGAAACAGAAGATTTGGTGAGCACAGAATGTGTCCTACCAATTTTGCATCTTACCCTGCGGGGAAGGAGAGGCCTAGAAGGATGTTTTAAGCGAGGGAATAATAATGTCACATGTACGTTTGACATTGCCACAGGTATGCTTAATAATCATCTCAAATTTAACATGAGTCAACAGAAAACCATTATTTCCTCCTGAAATTTACTCTTCCCCCCAAGCTTCCTCATCTTAAAAAATGGCAATGCCATCTACTGAGTGCTTAATCCAGACATTTAACATCTTACTTACTCTTTTCCTCCTCACTCTTCACATCCAATTCACAGCCTTTCCACTGACTCTCATTCTTTTTTTTTTTAAATTTTCTTATTTATTTATTTAGCAATTATACTCCAATAAAGATGTTAAAAGAAAAAACAACTAATATTGACTCTCATTCTTAAACATATTGTGAATCCATCCACTCCTCTCCATACCATTCCTAGTGACCTCAACTAAATCATTTTTTTCTTTTTTCCTCTGAAATAGCCTTCTAAATAATGTAGAGTACCTAAGCCATCTTTTTTCATTTATGCATTTTAATTCTCTGCATAAGATATATCATGCTCTGATACTATGTTTTTCCTGCTTCCTTACTTATTTTTACCTGTCCCCTTTTAGAATGTACATTCTCTGACATTAAAAACTGTCCTTGGGGGCTCCCCTGTTGGCGCAGTGGTTGAGAGTCCGCCTGCCGATGCAGGGGACATGAGTTCGTGTCCCGGTTCAGGAAGATCCCACATGCCATGGAGCGGCTGGCCCCGTGAGCCATGGCCACTGGGCCTGCGCGTCCGGAGCCTGTGCTCCGCAACGGGAGAGGCCACAACAGTGAGAGGCCCACGTACTGCAAAAAAAAACAAAAAACAAAAAAACTGTCTCTGTTCGCCAGATCATAGGAATGTGCCTGGCAAATGGAATGCACTGAGAGGCCCATACTGCAAAAAAAAACAAAAAACAAAAAAACTGTCTCTGTTCGCCAGATCATAGGAATGTGCCTGGCAAATGGAATGCACTTAAGAAATTTGTGTTATATTAATGGATGAAAACGTAAGAAAGATTATTCTGTAGACAGCATAAAGAATGATTTGGGGAGGGCAAGCCTAGAGAGGAGAGTGGTTGAAAGACCTCCTTTGGCCAATGCATTGGTTTCAGCTGCAGCTCTGTTGGGCAGTTCTGTGCACACTGGCAGTGTGCTAACTCAAGGACCTCGCTTATCTCTGCTTTTCTGTCTCAGGACGTATTTGTAGGTTGGCCCAGAAGTTAATGATCCTGGGGCCACCATTTCAACTGATAGGGGAAGGGAGACAGGGGATACAGACCCACTTCCCATCCTTCAGAGGGAAAAGTCTGAGGTATATTCTACATTGTTCTGCAGAGCTGCCCCTGCTCTACTGAGCTCCATTACTCAGAGTGGGACCCAGCACACTCACACCTTTGATCACCTTTTCTTCTTTCCCT